>NC_090255.1:12735934-12823434 GCF_037325665.1 Littorina saxatilis | reverse complement strand
ACACACACACACAACACACACATACGTGACGCAACAACGGGCCACTTGAATCGATTCATTATCTATTTCTTTCCATCAGTCCCAGCACTTCCAGTGTATGTTATATCGCCAAACAAAGAAAGACACAACACCATTACCCGTGCTAATTGCTATAGGCTAATCAAGTAGGTCGTTTCAGTGTAGTCGGGAAAACACGGACACTTTTTTTTACATCGGCGAAACTTCTCCATCATTTTTACACCTCTGCCGTTCGTAAATTTTGAAAGAAACCCCCCCCCCCCCCCCCCCAAAAAAAAAAAACAAAAAAAAAAAACGGCGTATGGCTACCTGAATGGTGGGGTAAAAACGGCCATTCACACTGTAAAAACCCACTCGTGCAGAAATATGAGTGGGAATTTCAGCACATGAAAGAAGAAGAAAATGAAAGAAAAAATCTGCTGGTATCTCCGTGTCTCCATCCAAGGGGACAGGTCACAACTCGACGACCGGTGTAACACGAGAAAATTACTCCCACGAGATTTTTACTCCGGAGTAAACATTTCGTACGAAAAAGTTACTCCCTTTACGAAAAAAGCACACCCCCATTGCACGAGAAAATTACTCCCCAAGACAGGTGAGTTCCGAGTAAACATTTCGTTCAAAAATGTTACTCCCCTCACGAATAAATAACGAATAAATTACTTCACCCCAACACGAGCAATTTAACTTCCCATACCAGGTGTACGAAATTTTTACTCCCTTGTCCCCTGTTAGTCTTGGTGGTGGAAGGGGTGGAGGGAGGGTAGCGCGACATTCGTGTGCGCGAGATCACTGGCATTATCCCTTCGCCCGCATCCCATTTTTGCGTACGAGATTTTTACTGGAAGTAAAAAAAATGGGGAGTACAAATTTCGTGGAGGGAGTAATTCTTTCGTGCCTTGGGGAGTTCTTTTCTCGTACGAAAAGTGTACTCGGAGTAAGAATTTCGTACGAAATATTTACTCTGGAGTAAATTTTTCGTGGAGTAAAAATTTCGTGTTACACCGGCACGGTTGGCCTAGTGGTAAGGCGTCCGCCCCGTGATCGGGAGGTCGTGGGTTCGAACCCCGGCCGGGTCACACCTAAGATTTTAAAATTGGCAATCTAGTGGCTGCTCCGCCTGGCGTCTGGCATTATGGGGTTAGTGACTGGTTGGTCCGGTGTCAGAATAATGTGCGGACTGGGTGAGACATGAAGCCTGTGCTGCGACTTCTGTCTTGTGTGTGGCGCACGTTATATGTCAAAGCAGCACCGCCCTGATATGGCCCTTCGTGGTCGGCTGGGCTTAAGCAAAACAAAACAAAAACAAAAAAAAAAACTACTTTAATACCGACTGTTTTTCTCCATTGAATGAATCTTCAAAATACTGATTTTTGTATTCTTCCAGTTTCCCAGCCTCTATAGATCATATCGTGTGTTGAATCCCTTATACATGTAGTACGCGTATTTGTTCCCCGGGATGAAGCTGTGATTACTGGTATTTCAGTGTTTTCCAAAGATTAAGGACTGAATCTCTTATAACTGATTGCCCCCTCCCCCCCTGCTTCTGCTACAATATCATCTCTGAATCGGCACCTGCCTATCTTTCTGAACTGGTCTCTCTCTACACTCCCTCTCGCACCCTTCGTTCTTCTGATGATGCTCGACTTCTCTGTCAAGGTCGCTTTAAACGCAAGGCTCATGGCTTCCGCACGTTTTCGTATTATGGACCTCAGTTATGGAATTCACTCCCCTTTCAATTACGTCACTCTCCATCCATTTCATCTTTTAAGTCCAATTTGAAAACTCACTTGTTCCAACAACACTACGGATAGTTCCTTAGTATAGAGTCTGGGGATGTGAGATGTGCATGTGCTGTTTGAATCTGACAGTGATTGTATGATTTTTGTATACATGTATTGTTGTCACGCGCTTTGAACTTCTGATAAGGCGCTTTATAAATGCCCGTTATTATTATTTTATTATTATTATTACTGCAAAAAAAAAAATCAAACAAACAAAAACCACACCGTAATCACACACAAAAAACACAGGAACACAACAACAAAATCAAAAACAAATTCTGATTAAAGCCGGTATGATGAGTTTGTTTTTTTAAAAAAAAGATAAACAAAATAGATGAATAAAACGAATCTGTATTTACTCAGTGGTATTTTTTCTCCAAACTGAAAAACAATTACTTGCATTTTTGTTTCGAAGAGATCGAAGCTTCGATCTACTGGTAAGATTTAAATGTTCCTCGGAACTATGCATATCGATCTCAGTGCCAGAGTATGCAGGGGCGGACCACTTCATTTTTAGGGGGGGGGGGGGGGGGGTTCCAAATTTCTTTTAGAGACAATTCCGCGACGACGCGAAGCGTTTAGTTGAGGGCGCGAGAAAAATGTCAAAAATGTTGATAAAAACATGGAAAATGGAGCAACCTGGTGCACTCTGAGCCAAGACACTTCCCTTAATACACCTTCCAAAAAGTAAATTTACCAGACAAATCTGGATCAAAACAAGGACATTTGATCGATCTGGTGCAACCTGAGCACACAAATGACCCAACTGTTTTCCAAAACCGTCACTTGGAAGACAAAGGCCGGCTCCTAGGGAGGTCCGGGGACATCCCCCCCCCCCCCCCCGGGGGAAAATTGTGATACAAATCAAGGAAAATGGAGCAATCTGGTGCAATCTGAGCCATCAATTTTTCTTTATTCTGAGTTTTATTTATTAATTTCATTTTATTTTTTTAGGCTGGGGGGGGGGGGGGGTCCGGAAAGCCCGGACCCCCCCCCCCCCCCCGGCCCTGCGCCCCTGGTATGGGTATAATTGTCCCCCCCCCCCCCCAAAAAAAAAAAAAAAAGTCGCGTAAGGCGAAAATACAATATTTAGTCAAGTAGCTGTCGAACTCACAGAATGAAACTGAACGCAATGCCATTTTTCAGCAAGACCGTATACTCGTAGCATCGTCAGTCCACCGCTCATGGCAAAGGCAGTGAAATTGACAAGAAGAGCGGGGTAGTAGTTGCGCTAAGAAGGATAGCACGCGTTTCTGTACCTCTCTTTGTTTTAACTTTCTGAGCGTGTTTTTAATCCAAACATATCATATATATATGTTTTTGGAATCAGGAACCGACAAGGAATAAGATGAAAGTGTTTTTAAATTGATTTCGACAATTTAATTTTGATAATAATTTTTATATATTTAATTTTCAGAGCTTGTTTTTAATTCGAATATAACATATTTATATGTTTTTGGAATCAGCAAATGATGGAGAATAAGATGAACGTAAATTTGGATCGTTTTATAAATTTTTATTTTTTTTTACAATTTTCAGATTTTTAATGACCAAAGTCATTAATTAATTTTTAAGCCACCAAGCTGAAATGCAATACCGAAGTCCGGGCTTCGTCGAAGATTACTTGACCAAAATTTCAACCAATTTGGTTGAAAAATGAGGGCGTGACAGTGCCGCCTCAACTTTCACGAAAAGCCGGATATGACATCATCAAAGACATTTATCAAAAAAATGAAAAAAACGTTCGGGGATTTCATACCCAGGAACTCTCATGTCAAATTTCATAAAGATCGGTCCAGTAGTTTAGTCTGAATCGCTCTACACACACACACAGACAGACAGACAGACACACGCACATACACCACGACCCTCGTTTCGATTCCCCCTCGATGTTAAAATATTTAGTCAAAACTTGACTAAATATAAAAAGAATCTCTGGTTTAATTCTGAGCCACTGCAATATTTCAGCGTTTAGGCGTGCCTGTAGAATGTAATCTAGTCATTTAATTCGTATTTCGGTCCAGTGATGTTTGAGTTGAGCAGACCTGTAACTTCTGAATGAGTGTAACCTCGAGTCCGTGCAACTTCTACACTTCCCTGATGTTGACCAATCAAATCGTCACTGAGTCTTAGAGTGGTGTGTGACTATCACGCCATGAATTTGACCAATGAACACATGGCCAAACTTTGAGAGATAATGAACAGTTTATTTATAAAGACAGGCTTTTTATTTAGGCCTATCAGTTCTTGAACCGGCTCAGGTTCAGCTATTTTCTACTGCTATGCGGCAAGACGTTTTTGAAATGATGGTAACAGTTTAAAGCCAACAAGTTTGCTCATAAGAACTCAGTTGTGATGATCAACTTGAAACTGACTTGAAATCGCCCGGGTTTCGCGGTGTCAGTCAGTTATTGCCGTTTTGCCGCCAGATCGAGTTACTTAGTTGTGCAGTGTGCATCATAGTGTGAGCCTGTGGTACGTGGTGGTGACGGGGGTGTCACTGACTCAGTCAGGGTGTGTGTGTGTGTGTGCGTGTGCGTGCACGGTGTGTGTGCCTGCGTGTGTGTCACTGTGTGTGTGTGTGTCACTGTGTGTGTGTGCATATGTGTGTGTGTGCCGGTGTGTGTGTATGTGTGTCACTGTGGTGTGTGTGTGCATATGTGTGTGTGTGTGCGTGTGTGTATGTGTGTGTCACTGTCTCAGTGGTGTGTATGTGTGTGTGTGCCGGTGTGTGTGTATGTGTGGTGGTGTATGTGCATGATGTGCGTGTGTGTGCCTGCATGTGCTACTATCTCAGTAGTCGGTCAGTGTGTGTCAGTTGTTCATACTCAGTGACTCTTCAGTTTAAATTGTGTGGTTCGGTCAGACACTGACAGTTTTGTGTCATCATCAGTCCTTTTAACTTCGGAATAACCGCTTTGGCTGTCTTTATGTATTTTTTTTGATTGACAGTAAAATGAGTCCTTCCATCTTTAGTGCAAGGGCGGGGTCATAAGAAACAACCGAACAACTTGAATTGACTAAGTTGAGCAACTGACTCAGTGCCGTTCAAGTTGAGTCAACCACTCAGTGTGACTCACCCCGCGGCCAACCAACCATGGCAAACACTTGAAACCGCAAACGAACCAAGAAACAAACAAAATAATAAAACAATTACAGAGGCGAAACAAACTAAATTGAGAGACACTGAAAGTTAAAATTCACTTTCAGAGAAACAATATATTTCCAAGTTACAATGCTTGTTCTTACGGTAAGTTTTCGCATAGCCTGGGTGGGGAGCGTTGGTGGTCAGTGGTGGTGGTGGGGGGGGGGGGAGGGGGGGTAGCTCTTGATCTTGATCTTGATGATTACGCTGCTGGGTACCAGAAGACTGGCATAAATGCAGCGGGGGAGAGTGCGGCAGCCTAATGGTGGTAGACGGCTGCTAGCTTGGCTTTAAAGATGCCAATGCTTTTGGAGGTTACAATATTGTCCTCAAGTAGATTCCAGTCTTGTGCCGTCTTCACAAAAAAGGAGTTCCTAAACTGATCAGTGCGGCCTTGAGGCACTGAATAGGGTCTATAATTGTTTCTTGAATACTGTGAGACGATGTTGGATGTGTGATGGTCAGAGTGTCTCACTGGCCTGATTTTACGGCCTTGCTGCTTCTGCTCAGCCGTTAAAGAACTGGTGTGATGGCCTCGCGCCCCCTAATTGGCGTAGAGGCGCGTCCCCCGGGTGGTGGATGGGGGAGCCTTCTCTACTAACTTCTGAGAGAAGGTCGCATCACTCTCGATGCCGTGAACCTAATTAGGATCTTTTTCTTGTTTCTTCTCTATTTCTGCCTCCCCAAAGTCCTTTTACTTTCCTTTTCTCACCCATAAAATTCTTCACTTTTTACCCTTGTTAAGTGGTTCTTGTATAGAATATAGTCAATGTTTGTAAAGATTTTAGTCAAGCAGTATGTAAGAAATGTTTAGTCCTTCAGTGTACTGGAAACTTGCATTCTCCCAAGTTGCAAGCCCCTGGAGCAATTTTTTTATTAGTGCTTTTGTGAACAAGAAACACTTAACAAGTGGCTCTATCCCATCTCCCCCCCTTCCCCTATCCCATCTCCCCCCTTTCCCTCGTCGCGATATAACCTTCGTGGTTGAAAACGACGTTAAACACCAAATAAAGAAAGAAAGGTGTGATGGTAGTGCCGGTACCAGCCCCTCAAGCTGTGGAGAAAGGGGAGGGGGGGGGGGGGGGGCCGAGAGAAGAAAGTATAAAGACAAAATTCTTTGCTTGTTCTCAGTAGCCTGATACATTTTTGCAGTTTCCGTAGCCGCCCTGGTGAAAAACTCGCGAGCACCTGCAACTCCAGAGTAAAACAACATTTTAAATAAAATAAAGTACCGCCTTTGTTGACAAACTATCAAGAACTTGCACTGATCTTTGTTGAGATCTCTGCTACGAATATATAATTCATCTATTTTTAGATAAATGGACAACTCCGTAATCATTGCACTGGTGGATCCGTGCATAGATCAGTGGATCCGTGCAGCACAGAGTACGTTACTCTTGTTGCATTATTGTTCCTCTGATGTAAGAGTAGAGTCCCCTCCAAAGCAAGGATGGCGGAGTTGAAACACAAGCTGAAAAAATACAAGGCTTACTTAGAAGCACATCCTCGCGGAGAAAAGGTAAAATGTCGCTTGAAATGTCGTCTGTCGAATAGACCAGGTTCTTATTTATATTTTCCGTAAAGAGACTTATTTAATGTGAGGGAAAACCTTTCAAATCTGGTCATGAAACAGCTGTGTGTTTTCTTGTAATAACTGTGTAACACAGCATCCGTTTTGTCGACTTTGCACAATTTTGACGAACGCTGGCAGATGTTACAAATGGATTTGTATTCACGTTCTCTCAGGAAATATATCGATATAGTGTTGAAAGTGATTGTGAACACGCTTTGTTGGGTTTACTGTCATTCAAAAGCAAGAAGAGATTGATTGAGAGTGTAATACTAACTGTAAGTGTGACTGACATGTTTAGAGGGCTGGTTACCGTTAAGACAATGGTTAAGACAATGGTTAAGAGATACTGCAGCCAACTATGAACAGTAAAGATCTCTGTTTACTAATTAAAAAGAAAAGGACATGTATTCTGGCAGTTTTTTGTTTTGTTTATATATATGTCCATGTAGAAACGGTAGTACTCGTAGTCGTAGAATGGTGGTTTTTGTCTTGAACAAAGAGACACAAAAGTTACCTGTGTGTTGAGGTCTACCCTATTTTTTGGGGCCGACCCTATAACTTTTTATTACATTTGTCAAAAAATACAAAAAAACCCACAAGTAAACGAGTGCAGAAAACGCAATGAAAGCGAAAGCGCCCGAGTCGCACACTTATTTCCCTGTCAAGTAGGTTTAATTTGTACACATTAGAAAAAAAAGTTTAAAAAAAAAAAGTGATTGCCTACCTTCCTACCCTATTTTTTTGGCTATGTTACCGTAACCACACCTATTATTTTTTTTGGCCCTATCATTCGCATACTTGCACTGTGATTCTTTAGCATCCTATAGAGATCTAGTGGGCAAAGGCACATGCCTTAGTCATTTAGACTTAAGAGGAAAGTCGTCGGGTGTGCTAACAATGTTTTTGGACAGCTCATCTGAGAGTATAAGGCGCCGCTTTTTATAAACATTATAGCCGTACACTTGCGCGGTGAAGTGTGAAGGAAGAAGAGGAGGTCATATCACAGTCAACAATAATAATGACCATGTTCGATGGGTGAAAAGGACAATGACGTCGGTGAGTCACAGGATAAAGTGTCCTACATACATGTGACCACCTGTATGACGTCTGTCTGCTACAAATTAAACACTGTTGTGCACACCATATGTTTTTTGACATACTACAGTATTTGCGCAAGAAACTCTAGTCATTTCAAATATTTGCACAGTGGGATTATACATTTAGTAATACTCTTGTTGATCTTACTCTTAACAACATGACTTCTATGTAAGGTTAAACTAATGGGAAATTAAAGTGGCATTTTTCTTGACTTATTTTCTTTCTTATAAGTCTAAATCTTGTTTGGTACTGGGCCTACTTATTAATTTACCGGCATGTGTATTTTACAGGTTTATCAAGTGTTGAGGAAACTGACATCAATTCCACTGACTGTCTCTCTCTTACAGGTAAGGTTGACAAGGGCTGTAACATAAGACATAAGACTTTATTTCAACCATGTGCAGTACACTAGGGACATGTTTTGGCCAGAGTACAATCAATCAATCCATACACGCCCTTCCAAACATCGCTTGCAATCTCAGTCACACACACGCTCACGCACGCCCGCATACATTCCCCACACAAAACCCACAACAGCACACACGCACAAGCATGCTCCTCCTTAACAAAACGTGTTTAACCATCAATTGTACATATGCGTAAAATAAACAGTATAGAAGTATCAGTAAGAATTATATATGTATCAGACATTAGTTATGACGACAATAACTAAAATCACAAATCCTTAATAATTTTAAAACCAAAACATTTATTACAATACTACACTTCAGTAAGAGCTCAATTTTAACTAAGAATGAAATTTAGCTGGGTTCTACTTAAGACTCCTATTTTGTGGACGTGGTCATGCAGAGCACATGTATGCTTGTACTTGTACTTGTAGACACACGTGTGCACGCATGCACTGTTGCAGTCACGCACACACACACACACATACACACACACACATGCACACACACATACACACGCACGCACGCACATGTACACAAACACACACACACACACACTGCACACACACACACACGCGTTGCACTGTAAATGGTCTTAGTACTCTTACACATTAGCAAACAAGCTGGCGGTAGTGTTAATTGCTCTATAGGTAAAATTCAGTGTCACACACTGCACACACACACACACACGTGTTGCAGTGTAAATGTTCTTAGTACTCTAAGTAGTCTAACACCTTAGCAAGCAAGCTGGGGCCAGTGTCAATTGTTCTACAATTCTGTCACACACATGTACACAAGCATTTTCAGACACCTTTCTTCTTGTAAAGCGTTTTAGTTCTGATGAAAAAAAGTGTTGAACAGATTTTTTTTTAATTCACGGAAGTAAAACACTATAAGTATAAGATAAGAAGAACATGCATACTGGTTGTACATTTCAATGGTGTTATTGAATGCTTCAGGAAACTGGCAATGCATAGATCTGTTGTATATATTTTAATGGTGTTATTGACTGCTTCAGGAAACTGGCAATGCATACCTGTTGTAAATTTTAATGGTGTTATTGACTTCTTCAGGAAACTGGCAATGCATACCTGTTGTAAATTTTAATGGTGTTATTGACTGCTTCAGGAAACTGGCAATGCATACCTGTTGTAAATTTTAATGGTGTTATTGACTGCTTCAGGAAACTGGCATTGGCAAGTGCGTGCACGGATTTCGCAAGTTTGACGGCAACACTGGCGATTTGGCCCGAGATCTCATCGCCCGGTGGAAACTGCTAGTACGTGAGGCGGTCAAGAAGCAGACGGCGTCTAGCGAAGATGAAGGCGCACAGCACTCTGGATCTGAACAAGAAGGAGGCAACGAGTCTGGCAACGAGTCTGGCAACGAAGACGCTTCCGGCAGTGAGAGGGAGGAAGAAGAAAACGCTTCAGGCAATGAGAGCGAGAGATCAAGAAGCGGCAGAGAAACGGAGGAGGAGAGTGAGGGTAGCGATGAGGAGCGAGGGAATGTGAAGGAGGAGAAAGAGGAGAGATCATATCACAGAGAGCGAGAACACAGTGCTTCAGAGGAGGAGGTTGAGCGCTCTGCATCTGAGAGCGAAGGTGAGAGAAGTGACGGACGCTCAAAAAGGTCTGCCTCTTCTGACTCTGCCGGTGAGAGAGAGTCAGGCGCAGACTCGGACAATGGTTCGCGCTCTCCGTCCCCGAGAGAGAAACATCGCCACCACAGGAAAGACCACCACAACAGCTCTGCACACTCCACGCAGCGCAAACATCATCAACAGTCTTCCAGTTCTAAAGCCTCCTCTTCTTCCCAACATGCAAAATCTAAAGGTGAACACTCACGATCATCCGAGAAAGACAGACACAGAGAACGAGAGAAAGGGAAAGAAACGAGCGGATTGTCTTTGTCAAAGACGCACTCTTCACACCATTCAGACAAATCCAAACACAGTGGGAAAAGCGAGAAAGAGCATGGTGGGAAAAGTGAGAGAGAACAAAGTGTGAAAAGTGAAAGGTACTCTAGTGAAAGATTGTCAAGGAACGAAAAAGAGAGTTCAAGTGGCAGAAATGAAGAATCTCGCAAGAAGGATAAACACTCCTCACACAGCAGTTCAAGCCGACCACCCACAAGTGACAAGGTTAAAAGCAAAAAACATTCAACCCACCAGAAAATATCGCTGGAAGGTAAATCCAGCGGTCATCCTTCGAGTGATAAAAGTGAGAAACATTCATCGCATAACAAGACATCGTCGGAAGGCAAAACAAGTAGTCAGCATTCAGGTGATAAAATGAAAAGTGAAAAACAGTCCTCACAGTCACACAGCAAAACATCGGCAGAAGGTAGATCCAGTAGCCAGCGGTCAAGTGATCGAGACCAGAAGCATTCTTCGCATAATCAGCATACCTCAGAGGGCAAATCTCGTCAACATCACTCATCTATAAGCAGTGAAAAAACGTTGTCACACAACCAACAATCGTCAGACCCCAAGTCTAGCCATAGCCATCGCTCCAGTGATAAAAGTGAAAAACATTATTCACACAGCAAACACCCACAGGAAAGCAAACCTAGGACCAGTAAGCATGAGGTAGATGAAAAAGAGAGAAAACACTCAACAAATTCTTCAAGGGAATCTAGCCCTGGGGGTGAGGCATCCGATGAGGAAGCTCAAAATTCTGGTGAGGATTCGCCTGCAAGAAAACAGTCTTCATCATCCCACAAACACTCAGGTCACCAATCGTCCCATTCTTCCAGCTCGAAGCATCGTGATGCGGAAAAATCATCAGATCACAGACATTCTGGTGGCAAATCAAAGGAGGGGAGATCTGGATCAGTTACAGTGGAAAGCAGTTACAAGCCGTCAGGTCACAGGGCTGAGAGGAATAAATCAGAGTCTCGGCCTTCTTCAGCAGGGAAATCGCACTCACAGAAAGACAAACATTCAGAGAAGAGGCACTCCTCTCACCGGGATGCACACCCTACCTCCGATAAGCGTTCGTCAGCAAAATTTCAAGACGAGAAAAAAATAGCTAAGCCGGAGAAAGAACGAAGCCTTTTTACAGCTCTGACTGAAACCAGCCATGGCCAGGATGACCACGCGACGGGAGAACCTGCCGCTGACTCGTACGATGATTACGAGGATTACATCAATCGGTGGATTGAAGAAGGCGTCACGGAGTACAACCCTGGTTCTGTCAAGAGCAATCTCAAGTCTGGGCAGAAAAGTGTCGATGATTACGAAAAAGACATTGATCAACAGGTCGATGGTTGCGCCAAATACAACCCAGGTGCTGTTAAGAGCAAGCTCAAGTCTAGGCGGAAAAGTGTTGACGATTACGAAAAAGACATTGATCAACAGGTCGATGGTTGCGCCGAATACAACCCAGGTGCTAAACGTCCAGAAAACCTATCTTCCTCGGCTGCCAAACACAAGGCTTCCCGGAAAGAATTCAGCCAAAGTCCGGATGACTACAGTGACTTCATCGAGAAGGGAGTGAAAAAAGACTGTGCAGAATATAAACCAGGCTCCAAAAGATCACGCAAAGATGCTAAGGTGTCACAAAGAGAGCAAAGCCCCGACGATTACGGAGATTACATAGATCGTGGGGTGAAGAAGGAATGTACAGAGTATAAACCTAGTGCTCCCAAATCTGAGCGGAAAAATTTATCGCTCGATAAGCTCAAGTCCAGGAAAGACCATAGCCAAAGCCCAGATGATTATAGCCAGTACATTGAAGCAAAAGTGAAGACTGACTGCATTGAATACAACCCCAGCAGTATTAAACAAGAAAAGCAGTATGAAGCGTCAGAAGAAGGAGTTTCTGCGTCGGGCAGAGAAAAGTCTAGAGGCAGAGACTCTGATCACAGAGAAAAACATGGTCACAAACATCACAGCAAAGAAGGAGACGGGCACAGAAGTCGCGACAAATCAAACCATTCCTCTTCCAGGCACAAATCCTCTGAAAGCCACAAACTTGTTGACATGGACATTAAGAAGAGACCCGATGGTAAGCTCTTTCAGGAACCGAGGGAAAGCGCTGAGCTCAAGAGCAAACGTAGCAAGCATGACATGTCTCCAGAGTATTCCGAGAACCGCTCGCCTAGTCCTGCTAGTGACGATTCTGACCGGCAGCAAACGGATACAGTCGTAAAAAGCAGTCAAAAGTCACAGTCTGCGGCTTCATCTGTACATAAAAGTAGCCCCCAACCCTCAGGAGAAAAGTCCCAAAAGTCGAGTTCTTCTACAAAGAAAATTTCCAAACGCCCCGCCTTTATAGACGAAAGAGCCTTGATCGAAGGCAGTCTGTTTGCGACACCTGACGACTATAGCGTCAAAGTCCCCGCGAAGAAAGCCCACAGACCCTCGGAGAGCAGAAAACCTGAGAAACTCTCCTCAGACTCTCACACCTCAACGTCTGGAAGCAGAAAAACTGAGAAAGACTCTTCAAGCTCTCAAAACTCGGGAAGTAAAAACGCTGAGAAGGACTCAAACTCTGGAAGTATAAAAGCTGAGAAGGACTCAAAATCAGAAAGGTCATTAACACCATCATCCAGGGATCACAAATCTTCAGACCGTGGCTCAAGTAAAGAGCGCTCAGAGAGGGAAGGCAGCGCTCACAAATCATCTGACCATCGCTCAAGTAAAGAGTGCTCGGAAAGGGAAGGCAGCGCTCACAAATCATCTGACCATCGCTCAAGTAAAGAGCGCTCGGAGAGGGAAAGCAGCGCTCACAAATCATCTGACCATCGCTCAAGTAGAGAGCGCTCGGAGAGGGAAGGAAGCGCTCACAAATTGTCAGACCATGGCTCAAGTAAAGAGCGCTCGGACGGGGAAGGCAGCGCTCACAGATCCTCACACAAATCTTCCAGCAGCTCCGACAAAGGGGACGCCAGACCCAAAGAGAAGAGCGGAAAACAATCCAAATCTAGTTCAGGTAGTGGTACTGGTAGCCGCAGGCCGCGCGAGCCATCCCCAGACGAGTCGGAGTCCATGGCATCGTTTGAGGACTTTCTGAATTACGATGAGACCAAGGCCGCAAAGAGGAAGAAAGTAGAGAGACCTCTGGTGATATCAGGACCTAGCACGTTTGGAACATCGGCTCCAAAACAGGTGACGTTTTGATTGTTTTGGGGTAAGGGGGGTTGGGGTGTGTGTGTGTGGGGGGGGGGGGGGGGGGGGGGGTGTGTGTGTGTGTGATTTTGTTTCAAGTTAAAACCTAAGCATACCTAAGCATAACAAATATTTGACATTTGATGTGTTCCGATCAACTTGTGTTTGTTCTGAAACTGACAGCTGGTTTTGAGAACCAAGCGTTCTTACTAATATTTGTGTCAGGAATTGTCAGTTTGTCAGTTTCATTGTGATTGATTATCTTTTTTACTTGGCATTTGTTGGCCTCTGATTAATTTCTGAGTGTATCTTTTTGACTCACATGCGAAGCAAAAGTGAGTCTATGTACTCACCCGAGTCGTCCGTCCGTCCGTCCGTCCGTCCGTCCGGAAAACTTTAACGTTGGATATTTCTTGGACACTATTCAGTCTATCAGTACCAAATTTGGCAAGATGGTGTATGATGACAAGGCCCCAAAAAACATACATAGCATCTTGACCTTGCTTCAAGGTCAAGGTCGCAGGGGCCATAAATGTTGCCTAAAAAACAGCTATTTTTCACATTTTTCCCATTTTCTCTGAAGTTTTTGAGATTGAATACCTCACCTATATATGATATATAGGGCAAAGTAAGCCCCATCTTTTGATACCAGTTTGGTTTACCTTGCTTCAAGGTCAAGGTCACAGGAGCTCTTCAAAGTTGGATTGTATACATATTTTGAAGTGACCTTGACCCTGAACTATGGAAGATAACTGTTTCAAACTTAAAAATTATGTGGGGCACATGTTATGCTTTCATCATGAGACACATTTGGTCACATATGATCAAGGTCAAGGTCACTTTGACCCTTATGAAATGTGACCAAAATAAGGTAGTGAACCACTAAAAGTGACCATATCTCATGGTAGAAAGAGCCAATAAGCACCATTGTACTTCCTATGTCTTGAATTAACAGCTTTGTGTTGCATGACCTTGGATGACCTTGACCTTGGGTCAAGGTCACATGTATTTTGGTAGGAAAAATGTGTAAAGCATGTGAGTCGTATGGGCTTTGCCCTTCTTGTTTTAATGTGTGTGTGTGTGTGTGTGTGTGTGTGTGTGTGTGTGTGTGTGTGTGTGTGTGTGTGTGTGTGTAACTGCAAGAAAGTCACTAGCCCGCTGGTCCAGTACATAGCAAAGTTGCTGCATCTGACTTGAAACTCGATATTACAACCAAAAGTGTTGCATTTGACCAACATTTTCACTAGTCAGCCGGGCGAGTTGCCGGGCGGTTTCTACTAGCCCGGCGGATGTTTTACTCGCCCCTGGCGATCGGGCAGGCGATTTGGCCACCCCTGACAACTGTGAACTTTTTCCTTGCGTGCAGTTGAAGCTGACGGAGTCGGACATCTTGGCCTCGTTAGGAGACACCAGTGTCAATTACAGACCCAGGCGTTTCCTGCCCATAGAGGAAGGGAGACACACAGAGAAAGGTCGGTACAATGGGCAATTAAATAAACAACAGTTGTAGGTTATTGGAATGCAGGCCTGAAAGTGGCGAGTATTTTACTCGCCATGCCGAGTAGAAACATGTAAATGACGAGTAGAAATGTTAATCAACTCGCCAAATGCGAGTAAAGTTGCTGAAACAAATGGTTGGTTTGGCGAGTATAAAAAATAAAATTTGCTCTCTGGCTCGTAAATTATAAAAAGTACTAGCCAAAGGCCAGTGCCCCATTTCGTGGACTTTCAGCGCTGGAATGTTTCATTTATGACGAAACAAAACGTTACATTTACCTGAAGCAAAAAACAGGGATGGTAGGTTATTACTATTAGAACGATGAACTGGTGACAAAACAAATTGTTACATTTACCAGAATAAAAACAACAGGGATGGTACATTATTTGAACTTTTAATTTATCACAAAACAAAACGTTACATTCACTGTATGTAACTGTATGTACGTGTGTAAGTGAATATAACGTTTTGTTTTGCCTGGACGGACACGGGTCAACTTTATGTGCAGACCCAGAGACGGAAGCCATGTCCCAACCCCATGTCACCACAATGGCACATAAAAGACCTCGGTCATTCTGCCATAAGTGCAGATGGCTGATACCACCTAAACACCCATACACTTGTGAATCTCATCAAAAGCCGTGAGGGCGTAAAACTCGAATTATCATATAACCCATATCTTGTCCTCAAGAGGTGAAATATTCAGCCTGTAGGACAGTAAGCATTCTCTCTCTTCCCCTGGAGCGATGAACTCATTTGTTATGCTTGAGACTTTGCAAGGGTTGACAGGACTGCAGCAGAATGCGGATGTTTTCTTGCCGGTCCCACATGGGCAGGGCTCAGTATGGCCGATGCAGATTTTTGTGTTGAGGTGAAGGTTGACATTGTTAATGTGTCTGTCTGTTTCATCAGGTTTTAGTGTGGACCCCATGAAGATCGGAACAAAGCAGACGACTCGCACTCAGGTGTACTCTGGGCGACGCCACGGCCTGACAGGTGAGAAATGATGGGAAGGCCGATTGGTGTCAAAGTCTCCTCCGAACAAGGAGTATGGCTGCCTTAAGGGTGGGGTAGAAGACAGTCTGTGGCTGTGTTTTATGACATTGACTGCCTTGTCAACAGCTGCATGACGGCTTTGATAAAAAGCTTGGAACCTGCTATAAATGTTGATTTATTAGCTTTTCCACGCAATTTTATACTGTTATTCGTCAGGTAAATGCACACTGTTTTGCTGTTGTCAAAACGCATTTTGTTCTATGAAATCTATCTGAACTACTGTGTGTGATGATTGTATTTGTAGTTTGTGTGTGTGTGTGTGTGTGTGTGTGTGTGTGTGTATGCTTCTATATATATATATATAAATATATATATATTATATATATACGACTTGTGTCTGTCTGTCTGTGTGTGTGTGTGTGTGTGTGTGTGTGTGTGTGTGTGTGTGTGTGTGTGTTTTCGCGATGTACGGCCAAAGTTCTTGATGGATCTGCTTCAAATTTGGTGGGCATATTCAGGTAGACCCTGGACACAACCTGGTCGATGAGAATTTTCAACACGTGCTGTCAGCGCGCAGCGCTGTACCGATTTTGGTTTTTCTGTTCATCTTCCCAGATCCATTCCCAGTAACTCTTCCTTATCTTCTCCAGTGTTTTGCGTTTATCTCCCTTCCTTCGTGTGGCATCAATCCATATTCCCGTTACTATTTTTAGAAGGTCACTGTCCACAACGCTCAATCCATATTCCCGTTACTATTTTTAGAAGTTCTCCTTCGTGTGGCGTCAATCGCGTACGGTGCGCCACTGACCCGGCGAAGCCGGCATACGGTGCGCCACTCACCCGGCGAAGCCGGGTATTCGGCTCTACTTCTTCCCGGCGAAGCTGGCTACCCGGCGAAGCGGGTATTCATCTAGTAGAGTATATGTCAAGTATTCATGATTGATTTGTGTGGATTTTATTTTCAGAGGTGAAGTCCCTGTTTGACCTCTGTACCCAAGTCCTGATCGAACACATTGATGGTGAGTTCTTACAATAGTACACAGGAACATTCATCAAAGTTAAGTGCTGTTCACACGGGAGAATTACAACCAACTTTCCAACAACTTCCAAGTGAGTTTTGTTCAAACCAAGTCGGCTGAAATGTCGCTGCCCATGTGAACAGTGCCAATGCTCACACAAGATTTAAGTCATAGTTCTCAGCTGATTTGCACATTTGAGCACATTTGTTGTTATCTGGCTAGAGCTTTACCAATCAGAAAGCGTAATAATAAATATCTGCTCCAAGTAAAAAAAAAAAAAAATTTTTTTAAATTTTTGTTTTAATTTAAAAACAAAAAATTTGCTCCAAGTAAATTGCTACGGAGTTGAGCAGTGCACAACTGAATTTTCAAGTCGATGCGTAATTGAAACTAAATGGAAACTAAATTGTCTGTACCCTTTCCATGGCAGACTTTTTCGCAGACTTGGTCTCAGTGACTCGAGAGCGACTTCAAATAAAACCCTAACTATTTTCACAGAAAGAACTGTGCCTTTAAAATATGACACAGATATGAGCTTCTGAAATATTGACGCTGGCTGTATGCTTCTGTGGACAGATATCGACTACGTTGGTGGCATTCCCTACGATGTGCTGAGGCCTGTGGTGGACAGAGCCAACCCTTCACAGCTCTACAACCTGGAGGACCACAACCCCGTGAGTGGACAGTCTTGACCCTATGACCCCCAGAGCAGGGACGGCAAATCGTCTGCCTGATCGCTAGGGGCCAGTAAAAATTTTGCTGGACCAGTAACAATTTCGTCGGGCTAGTAGAAACCATCTGGCAGCTCGCCCGGTTCGCCCAGTTGGCCAGTGAAAATTCTGAACACAGCCCGGTTGTCTATCGTATCACCGCTATTTTGTGTTTCAGAGTCTCCATTTTAGTGTGTAGCATGTTCCGGGCTAGTGAAATGTATGGTGGGCCAGTGAATTTCTTGAAGTTATTTGCCCAGCTGGCGAGTTACATTTTTGAGATTTGGCCTTCCCTGCAGAGGGCACTCCAGGATGTCTCCCCAGACAAGATATTTAACTTTTTTAACCTTCACTGGATCACGCTTTGGACTGCACAGTCCTGATGATGTGGACAGAGTACAACCCATACATTCGAAAGAAAGATTCACTGTATATGTAAAAGGAATGGGTTGCACACGACCCACGCCATCCGTACAAGTATAAAGGTTTTACCACCTCTTTGCAGAGTATGGGTTGTAGTGGACCCAAGTCGTATAAAAAGGAATAAACACTGTAAAATTCCTTGTTATATTCTATATATGGGTCGTCCACGACATGATCCGGAATGTGTAGTTTGAACAACATCATTACTTATTTGTTTGTTTTCAAAGATAACCCTTTACAAAGGTCGATGGGAAGGTCCTTACATAAAGTCTCTATCAAAAACTCCCCGTAGTTTCAGAGGTAGAGTGAAAGACCCCCCAATTTAAGACTCCCTCCCTTTTAAGACCCTGTTTTCTCAGACTTTTTGTTCATAACCCCTGTAAGTTTACCCCCATTTTAAGACTCCCTCCTTTTTGACTCACATGCGAAGCAAAAGTGAGTCTATGTACTCACCCGAGTCGTCCGGACGTCCGGAAAACTTTAACGTTGGATATTTCTTGGACACTATTCAGTCTATCAGTACCAAATTTGACAAGATGGTGTATGATGACAAGGCCCCAAAAAACATACATAGCATCTTGACCTTGCTTCAAGGTCAAGGTCGCAGGGGCCATATATGTTGCCTAAAAAACAGCTATTTTTTACATTTTTCCCATTTTCTCTGAAGTTTTTGAGATTGAATACCTCACCTACATATGATATATAGGGCAAAGTAAGCCCCATCTTTTGATACCAGTTTGGTTTACCTTGCTTCAAGGTCAAGGTCACAGGAGCTCTTCAAAGTTGGATTGTATACATATTTTGAAGTGACCTTGACCCTGAACTATGGAAGATAACTGTTTCAAACTTAAAAATTATGTGGGGCACATGTTATGCTTTCATCATGAGACATATTTGGTCACATATGATCAAGGTCAAGGTCACTTTGACCCTTATGAAATGTGACCAAAATAAGGTAGTGAACCAGTAAAAGTGACCATATCTCATGGTAGAAAGAGCCAATAAGCACCATTGTACTTCCTATGTCTTGAATTAACAGCTTTGTGTTGCATGACCTTGGATGACCTTGACCTTGGGTCAAGGTCACATGTATTTTGGTAGGAAAAATGTGTAAAGCAGTTCTTAGTGTATGATGTCATTGCTAGGTTTAGTTACCCTAAAGGTCGAGGTCAAGCATGTGAGTCGTATGGGCTTTGCCCTTCTTGTTAAGACCTGATTTTCTCGAATTTTTGGAGGTCTTAAAAGGGGGGTTCCAATGTACAGAAACTTTTGTGAGGCTCAGGGTTGTCCATGACCTAATAAGCACAGTGAAGGTTCACCTGGTGCCTCCTGGAGAGCACAATATCGTCGTTGTCCTTAAAATGTTATTTTGGCGTAATTCGGTTCTTGATGATTTGGATGTTTTTGTGCTTTAGACTAAGTTAACCGTTCTCAATGAGAAACATTCTCTAGAATATGATGGACAATACATGTTTCAACATTCTCTAGAATACGATGGACAATACATGATTCAACATTCTCTAGAATATGATGGACAATACATGATTTAACATTCTCTAGAATATGATGGACAATACATGATGGACAATACATGATGGACAATACATGATGGACAATACATGATGGACAATACATGATTCAACATTCTTGTATCTTTCTATCCATACCAGGTATATATATATATAAACACTATTTCATAATCAAAATAATCAGTTTTCGCCTTCTGCTGAAAAGCTGTTTGAATTGAGTTACGCCAAATCCCATGACAACGTTGATATCTCCTGCTAGAGAACCCACATGCAGATCCCAAAATGCTGACCATACACTGTGCTACCGACGTTCACTCTTGTTTTTGTATTATCTACAATGCAATCTGATGCATATTTGTTTTGTTTCTACCCGCTTCCTATGAGGTTAAGCATGTTTGCTGTTTTATCAAATCTGCTGTGGTTGCTAATTAAGCGATAATTTTCTTGACTGTTCATAGAGCTACAGCAACGGATTATGTGTTTCTTATTTATGTTACGCATAGCGAGGGTGAGTTGCGTAAGCATTTGCTTTTTTTGTAAGTTTGAAATTGGCGGAGTTACCTCCCATGTCATGGGAATTCTGTGTGAGAGGCAGATAATAATAATAACATTTATATAGCGCTAAATCAAAAACTTTCGTTAAAAAGGCTTGCTCTAAGCGCTTGACATCTAAACTAAAACGTCATTCACACTCTTTGCAATGATGTACAAGAACTTCATGTCACACTCTTTCATTCAGTATAGCACCATTCACACAGTTGTTATTCTGTACAAGGCAGAGTTAAAACATACTTGATCATTTTGAGGACTCTTCAGATTTGAGAAATTACTGATGGCTTTTTTTTCTTCTTTTCTTTAACAGTAGTGTATATACACTGTATATGTACATAAGATGTAACCTACATTATTTCTACAGGGATGGCCAAATCTCAACATTTTAACTGGCCAGCCGGGCGAGTAACTTCAAGAAAGTCACTAGTCTGGCAGACATTTTGCAGGCACTTGATCTGCAGTGTTTATATGGCTTAAAACCCCAATATTACAACCAAAAGGGTCGCATTTGACCAGAATTTTCATTGGCCAGGCGGTTTCTACTAGCCCGGCGGATTTTTTATTCACCCCTGGCGACCGGGGAGACAATTTGGCCATCCCTGTACCAGATAACAGCGTACTTTAGTTTGAACTTTTGCTTTCAAATCTTGTCATTTCTGACCTTGCAGTCTTTTGTTGTTCTGACAGAATTTTCTTGAAGACACTGACCACCTGTGGAAGATCCACTGCCAGAAAGATTTCCGTGGCTGTGATCCCGACGAAATGGAAACGTGGAGAGAACTCTACCTGGTAGGCCTTCACAGTTCTTCTTTCCATCTTTCTCTTGTTGTTTTGTCACCTTGTTGTCACTATAATGTCAGCGTTTTCCCTGCCGTCTTCAGAGGCCGGTCACATACAATGATTTGCCCGGTCACACGGGCCGATCTGTAACAGGTCTGTAACCGGCTTCTCCAAAAATTGTCGGCTCTTGCACAGTGCATTTGCCGTGTGACCGGTTGTAGCTTGCAGTCAGTCAGTGATTGTCTCATAATGAACAAATCCTACGATTGAATCGTTACTTGTTTTCGTCTTTCTGCTTTTTTGTGTGAATCAGTGTTTTGTTTTGATAGAAAATACGGTTATGTCAACTTGCCAATTGGGCCCAGAAGTGTTTTGTGCATGTTAACCGTTTGTCGTTTTGTGAGTTCGTATTTTTTCTTTTTTTCTTGGTGGTGTTGTTGTATTGTTATACATGTACTTAAAAATAATTAAAAACATGTTAAAAGAGAAAAAAAGTGTTGAACAATTGAATTGTTTATTTATTTATTTTATTTAACGTTTCAATACTTTCATTTCTTAACTTATCGTTTGTTTTATCTTGAAGCTTGCTATTGTTTTACCCTTGTTTTTTTCATCGCAGCGTAAATACGATGAGCGCGAGGAGAAGTACCGGAAGCTTCGGGACAACATGACCAAGACTATGACCAAGGGACAGACAGGTCAGTTTGTGTGCTGCAGTGGAACTCCTTTTTATCACCACCGAAAATCTGAAAAAAACACGCCTTGAAGCTGAAGAATACTGATAAAACTATTTGCAACAGGGAATGGCGAAATCTCAAAATTTAAACTCGCCAGCTGGGCGAGTAATTTCAGGAAAGTCACTAGCCCGCCAGAAATTTCGCTTGTCCGGTACATACCACAGTTACTGCATCAGTAGTGTTTATACCACTTTGTAACTAGATAGTTCAACCAGAATTGTTGCATTTGACCAGAATTTTCACTAGCCAGCTGGAAAAGTTACCAGGCAGTTTCTACTAGCCCTGCGGAATTTTTACTCGCCCATGGCGACCGGGGGTACGATTTGGCTATCCCTGTTGCAATGTAATTGGCTTTTAAAAAAAAGGGGGGGGGGGGGGGATGGGGGCCCAAAATGCAGCTCCTGTCCATCTTTGACTGCCCTGTCCCCTGATGTGCATGTGCAGAGCTGCCAACTGCTTTGAGCGTAGCATGCTACATTTAAGAGCGATTGCTACGCCAAACGAAAAATGGCTACGTTTAAACAAATAATCTCGAGCATGCAACAGTTCCCTCTTTTTTTTGTAAGCCCTGGTACTCATTTCTGCTTCCCAGTCCAGGTCACGTGAGTACAGCTATATAAAAAAAAGAAGTGCTTAACGAATATGTCCAGTGATCAGCAAGCCATCGCTGGCGATTTGTGGCTCCGATGTATATATTTTTTTCCGAAAAAAGTGGTATCCTATTTAGCGCAGTTGCTGCATAAAATACAAATCAGACTTAGTTGTTCCTCCCGATCGTAGGATAAATTCGATCGGAAGCGAAGAACATGCTCCACCTCGTTTTGAAAAGCTTGGCCAAGGTACTGGGGCTCTTACTCTACCAGACCGCTGAAAATCCTGACTGAGGTTTTTTTCTGGAAAATGTCTCTGTGAGGTGTGCAAATACTAAGAGCTTACCATAAACACTGACAGATTTTGTATACGCTTCTGAGAGGGGATATTTGGGATTGGCACCTCAGTATATACCATAACAGTTTCCTTTTTTTGTCCCAGGTCGCAAGGTACGCATGGCTTTCATGGACACAGTGGCTAAGCCGCCGCGAGAGGTGAGGCGCCAACAGCAGCGGCACGGAACGGCCGGCATCGTGAGAAGCGGAGTGTCGACCTCATCGTCGTACTCTGCCTCCTCGTCCCTCAAGCACAAAGCCTACATCCCCATGAAGCCGCAGGGAAACTACGAGCCTGTGGAACAGCCCAGCAGACGTGAGTCGTTTGCTTATTTTTCTTGTCTTTTTACATTTAATCAAATTTTTAATGTTTTCAGATATACTGGGAATTTAGACAAGGGTGGTGATGGTGTGTGTGTGTGTGTGTGTGTGTGTGTGTGAGTGTGAGTGTGTGTGTGAGTGTGTGTGTGTGTTTTCATGCTATGATTTACTAGTATTTGTGAAAAAAATGTGGTACATGTACGCTCATTTTCATTCTGTAAGGCCCACATACATTGACATTGTATTAATTTCTCTAAAGGGAGGGGGCTAGGGGGGGATTTGTTGCCTTCAGCAAAAGTAAAGAATGGTTTGTTGATTGCTCTTGAGACGGGCGCAGTGGCATGGTGGTAAGACGTCGGCCTCCTAATCGGGAGGTCGTGAGTTCGAATCCCGGTCGCTGCCGCCTGGTGGGTTGAGAGTGGAGATTTTTCCGATCTCCCAGGTCAACTTATGTGCAGACCTGCTAGTGACCTAACCCCCTTTGTGTGTACACGCAAGCACATGACCAAGTGCGCACGGAAAATATCCTGTAATCCATGTCAGAGTTCGGTGGGTTATAGAAACATGAAAATACCCAGCATGCCTCCCACGAAATCGGCGTATGCTGCCTAAATGGCAGGGTGAAAACGGTCATACACGTAAAAATCCACTCGTGCTAAAAACATGAGTGAACGTGTGAGTCTAAGCCCATGTACGAAGAAGAAGAAGAGATTGGTCTTGCTCTCTATCTCTCACTGTTTGCCTGTATCTCTTTTAATTTCTTTCCATTACTCCAAGTTTACGGTTTCTATTTCTCCAAGTTTACTTGTGACTGTCATTGTAATACTAAACTGAAAGTATGACCAATCTATATCCTCTCCTTTTTTCTCCCCCGAGACAGCGTTCATCCGGCCAGCTCCCTTGATGCAGAAGACACTGAAGATGCTGAAGAAAGTCCGACACTGAAGTCTCACAGCGTACATACCGCTCCTAGCCATGTTGCACGAGTGAGAAGCTATCCTGAAGTGTGGGAACTCTGAGATGATAGGCCAAGTTCCAGAGGTCGTACTGTGGTACATGCAATGTGGGGAACTTTTGATGAGAGGACATCTCCCATGAAAGGACACCTGTAATTGTCCCTTCGCCTATTTTGACTAAAATACAAGTCATAACAGGACACCTGCATTGTGGGGACACTTTTGGCTGGTCCCAAGGGTGTCCTTTCATCACAGGTACCACGTTTGTCTGTGTCAGATGGCACATGATCGGAAAGTTTTTTTAGAGAGATAGACAAGAGTGTCATCTGAGTCAGATTATATATCATCAGAAAGTTTTTCAGAAAGAAAGACGTCAGTGACAGAGAGTTGTCTTCTGAGTCAGACTACATGATCAGGAAGTTTTTTCAGAAAGACAGAGACTATCGTCTGAGTCAGATTACATGATCAGGAAGTTTTTCAGATGATGAGAAAATAGTGCCTGAATACTGATCTCCATTTTTGACTGTGTTTACTGTATCAGATAATGCCATGCATTAGGCCACAGGGCATAGCAGGTAGTGAGTAAGGAAGTAAGTACTGTATCAGATGTCATGCATTAGGCCACAGGGCATAGCAGGTAGTGAGTAAGGAAGTAAGTACTGTATCAGATAATGTCATGCATTAGGCCACAGGGCATACCGGGTAGTGAGTAAGGAAGTAAGTACTGTATCAGATAATGTCATGCATTAGGCCACAGGGCATAGCAGGTAGTGAGTAAGGAAGTAAGTACTGTATCAGATAATGTCATGCATTAGGCCACAGGGCATAGCAGGTAGTGAGTAAGGAAGTAAGTACTGTATCAGATAATGCCATGCATTAGGCCACAGGGCACAGCAGGTAGTGAGTAAGGAAGTAAGTACTGTAAATGCCATGCATTAGGCCACAGGGCATAGCAGGTACTGTTTCAGATAATGCCATGCATTAGGCCACAGGGCATAGCAGGTAGTGAGTAAGGAAGTAAGTACTGTATCAGATAATGCCATGCATTAGGCCACAGGGCATACCGGGTAGTGAGTAAGGAAGTAAGTACTGTATGAATGATAGGACTGGGTCCAGGAAGAAGAAGAAAAGTTCTTTGCTTTTCATGGTGATCGACTGATGCATACAGGGTATGGGTTTTATGAAGGCTAAATCATCAGTACGAGATTGGAATATTTTTAAGTGCCTAGCTTGATGTTTACCATTTTGATGATGATTTTTGTTGGAAGATACTTTTATTGTACTGGCTACAGTGTTTTTTCTATGCTACTAGGAGTACAGAGAGTATATTCTCTGTGCTACTATAATACTAGGAGTTTATTCTCTGTGAGAATTAGCATGATAGGAGGTACGTACAACTGTGGGTTTACAATGTGTGCTGTGAAATGACTTGTACATATTTTATGTTATTGTGTTTAAGCATAAGTGTCAATTGTTTGTGTACAAGGATGACATTGTAGTCTAACTGTGAAAGTTCAAAATGTACACAAATGACAAGCTTCTGAAGCTTTTTGCCATACACAGGGCACACATACTTTTTGCCTTTCCGGTTCTCGTCGGAAATCCGTTTTTTTTAAAACTTTTAAAACCGGAAAATCCGGTTTCTTAAAGTAAAACTTTGTTCTTTGTCCCTACAAGATAATAAATAAAAAAGCCTCAGCTTCTGGGGGGCGCCGCCGTGGACCCTGGCCTTTCAGGTTTTTCACCTTTTGTGTGTGTTAGCCCTGCATACACCCCCCGCGGGTTAGGGGGAAGAATTTACCCAATGCTCCCCAGCATGTCGTAAGAGGCGACTAACGGATTCTGTTTCTCCTTTTACCCTTGTTAAGTGTTTCTTGTATAGAATATAGTCAATGTTTGTAAAGATTTTAGTCAAGCAGTATGTAAGAAATGTTAAGTCCTTTGTACTGGAAACATGCATTCTCCCAGTAAGGTAATACATTGTACTACGTTGCAAGCCCCTGGAGCAAATTTTTGATTAAATTACATATTCTTACTCCGAATCACATAAAAGCATTGACGCAGTCTTAACATGCTAAGGTCTGAAAAGGCTACCCGTCTTAAAGAATTTTAAAGGGAAGCAACCCAACACAAAAAGTGTAAACATAGGCAGGGTAATGACCATCTACCCAGGGAGTTACCTCCCATCTCGGGTTACGTGACGTCACTTCCCCTGTAAACACCACGTGTCTTCATACGACATTTCAGCCTACAACTGGGAAGGTCGTCGAAATTTTTTGGCTCCGTGAGTGACTGCTTGCAGGTGTTCTTTGGGCACCCAACGGTCACCTAACCCGTCTTACTGGCTTGCCACTACGTTTTTGGTGAGCTCTTTCCAATTTTGTCTTGTTTGTGACAGGAATTTCATTGTTATTGACAAATTTTCGTCCTTGTTGGGACTTGTTAAATTTTTTGCTCAGTAACTTTGTGTTGTGTGCTGTGTTTTTTGCGCGTTGGTCATTATGGCTGATAGCGATAAGAAACGCGGTAAGGGAGATGCCAAGGGCCGGATTAAGGCAAAGTCTTCTTCAGATAAACCTCTGCCTAAAAGTTCTCCGCTCGTTTTGGTTTCTGACAAAGATAGAAACGTACTCTTGTCGGTTCCCATTTCTGCCCCCGTTAGCCTTAATGCTGGGGGGCAGCCTAGCATTCCCGTGACAACTGTGTCTGTGTCAGCTCACCCGGTCGCAGTTTCGAGCGCGGGGCAGGCTGACATGGTTTCGTCGATTTTGAGTTCGCTGGTTCCAGAAATTCGAAGCCTGGTGCGTGACGAATTACAGCGAGCCACGCCGGCTCTCAGCTCTCCGCTTTCATCGGCAGTGGGTGGCGTTCACTCCTTGGCATCTTTTGTGTGCCTGTCGGAGACGCCCGCCCGTGATGTTTGTTCTCTCTCGTCGTCTACTGCTCTTGCCTGGAGCACAGACGGTAAGTCGAACTGCTCCGCCGGCTCTAGCGAAGCCACCGGACGCTCTCTTTTGGGCAACAGTTCTTGGTCGCAGGCTCGCTACCTGCAAACTTCCTGCCAGTCAGGATATGCTGCTCGTCCTAGTTCCGACCGTATAACGAGTAGGGCTGGGACTGAGCAAGGGCGGCTTCCGCTTGCGGAAGTCGCGTTTCCGGGTTTTCCCGGAAACGAAGGTCAATCTGGCACACCCACGAAGGTCCCTGCTGGTGTCGACTGTGGACTGGCCTTTCGGCCACCGGGCTTCCGGCCCCAGTCCTCGCAGCAGACGTTTCCGCTGTACGCGGTTCCGTCGGCAGCGTTTCCGGCCTCGCCCGGTTTTCCTAGTCTCTCGCACACTGCTCCTACACGGATGTCAGTGGGTGAGAGACCGGGTACGTCCTTTGAACTTCCGGGACAGTCTTCGACGCACTTGCCTAGTGCTACGTCGACTACCGGTTCAGTTCCGGCGGCGATGGTGGCAGCGTCTTCCGGCTCTGTGTTTCCTGTCGATCAGGATATGAGCCAGGATGCTTTCCGGCTTACCGGTTCTCCGGTTTCCGATTTGCCTGCACAACATCATGCGGCCGGTTCAGTGGACTACGATCGGGCTGCTTCGCTTGACTATGCAGACACGCAGTCTGTAGTCAGTGAAGCTTCTCGTTCTGGATTTCCGTCTCAGCTTCGACTGGCGCTCGAAGATGCGGCTGAAGTTACATCCAGATATTTTGCGGAGGGGGCAGTGGCTTTGCCTACGTCGGCTTCTGCCGCCCCCTCCGCGATGGCGGATTTTCGGTATGAGAAGGATGATGCTTCCCGCTTCCGTTTTGCCGAATCCCCATCAGTTGCCTACCAGCTTTCTCAGGTGCTGGCGCGGCCTTCTCCTGCGGGACGGTCGCAGCCGGGCATCTCTGTTCCTTTGCTGGTACCTTACGGACCGGCACCGGAACTTGCTCGGGCCTGGCTGGCTTCGGATACCCAGGCTTCTTCTTTTGTGCCCACACATCACAAGAAGTTTACTCTGCCGAAGACAGGTCGCTCTTGGCTTGCTCCTTTTGCGCTTCCGCGTGCACCTCTTCAGGTCACGCCGGAGTTGGCTTCTTTGCTGGCAAAGCCTATCAAGAGCGATTCGGGGGTCGTGCTTCCTGACCATACCCTCATGGCATCGGAGGAGATTAGTCGTCAGCTTTTAGAGCTGGCTTCGATCTCCGAGACGCTCCTGCGGTCCCTTACCAGGGCTATGACCGAGACGCTGGACCCTTTTGTCCTCGCGGTCGAGCAGGACGCTGACGACATCTCAACTCTTCTTTCGGCTCTGGCGAGAGTCAACGAAGAGCAAATGAAGTTGTCAGCGATGCAGTACGCACATTCGGTCATGAGCCGGAGAGATCTTTTTCTGGGTCACTCTCAGTTCACGGACCAGACTACTCGTGACACACTGCGGGCGTCTCCCTTGACAGAAGGCTCTCTGTTTGGCCGTCTGGCGTTTGACGCCAGGAAGACGGAGATACAGATGAACAGAGATTCTCAGTTCTCTGACTTCTCTCTGCAGGCGTTCAAGCAGGCCAAGCCTTCTCAGGCTCAGCCCGCTCCGCCTAAACAGCCTCAGGCCTCTGGCTCTGCCAAGCCTGCCGGACAGAAGCGGGGCAGATTTCCTTCTCGTGGTTCGAGAAAAAGATCGGCGCCCAGCAGGGGGCGGGGCGGCTCTGGAAGCAAGCCTCACCCCCAATGAAGTGTTCCCGGTCCCACCACCCCCCCGCCCTCCACTCTGGTGATGGCGGGGGGCCCTTCAAGGGCACTTTCTCACTGGGCGGCCCTAGTGCACAGCCAGTGGATCGTGGGCGTCGTGGGATCGGGCTTTCGTCTGCTTTGGGGCGAAAGAAAGGCACCTCTGTCGCGGCGTCTGCCGGGCTTCAAGCCTCCCTCCTCACCAGAAGCAAGGTCCGTCCTTCAGGCGGAAATCGTTGCTCTGGTGCAGAAGGGCGCGGTGGAGAGGGTCATAGACCACACGTCCCTCGGCTTTTACGGGCGGCTGTTCGCCGTCCCCAAGGCCTCGGGGGCGTGGCGTCCCGTCCTGGACCTGTCGCTTCTCAATACTTACCTGAGAACGATTCGGTTCAAGATGGAGACGCCCGCGTCGGTCAGAGACTCTCTTCGCCCGGGAGACTGGGCGACCTCCATAGACCTGACGGATGCATACTTCCATATTCTGGTGCATCCGTCCGACCGGAAATGGCTCCGTTTCCGGTGGGACAGTCAGGTCTACCAGTTTCGCGCTCTGCCTTTCGGGCTGTCTCTCGCACCTTGGGTCTTCACCATGGTCGTGAGGCAGTTATGCGCACTGGTGAGGTCGCAGGGTATACGGCTGAGAGCATACCTGGACGATTGGCTGGTTCTGAACCAAAGCCAGTCTGGGTGCTCCAGTCATACCCAGGCGGTTCTTCGTCAAGCCCACCAGCTGGGTTTTTCGATCAACCGGACAAAGTCGGAGTTGGTGCCGTCACAGACGTTCACTTATCTGGGGATGTCTTTCTGCACGGTTACATGGACGGTCCAGCCTTCTCAGAGGAGGGTGGACAAGCTCCAAGCCATCATCCGCGCCACTTTGTCTCTCCCGAGGGCTTCCCTCCGGACGCTGGCCTCCATCTTGGGACAGATGGAGTCCATGGCTCTCTTGGTGCCTCTGGGCAGGGTCCACAAACGTCCGCTTCAGCTTG
The DNA here is from genome assembly GCF_037325665.1 of Littorina saxatilis. Lineage (NCBI taxonomy): Eukaryota > Metazoa > Mollusca > Gastropoda > Littorinimorpha > Littorinidae > Littorina > Littorina saxatilis. The sequence goes on along the minus strand of NC_090255.1, from coordinate 12,794,152 downwards.
CCCTGAAACCGTATGTGGACTCTGCCTGCGTGGACTGGGACGTCCTCATCCCTTTGCAGGGATGGTTCCAGTCAGCGACCCTTCCGTGGTTGGACACGGCATGGGTCTGCAGGGGTGTGCCGATTGTCCTGCCCCCCCCAGACACGGACCTCTTTACAGATGCGTCTCTGATGGGTTGGGGTACACACACAGACCGACAGACTGCGTCGGGCCTGTGGTCGGCAGAGCAGAGCCATTGGCATATAAACTTGCTGGAGCTAGAGGCTGTGGCCCTGGCTCTGGCGGAGTTTCGGCCCTCCCTTCACGCCAAGCATGTTCGTCTGTTTACAGACAACACGACTGTGGCAGCTTATCTGAACAAGCAGGGAGGGTCGCGGTCCCCGTCTCTCTCGGGCAGGACCTGCGAGATTCTGACCTGGTGCTGGCAACACCAGATCACTCTCTCGGCCAGGTACCTCCCGGGGAGTTTGAACACTCTGGCGGACGCGCTCAGTCGCTCCGACAGAGTGCTTCAATCAGAGTGGACGATCACTCACGGGGCACTGCTTCGTCTCTGGGCCCTCGTCCCAAAGCCTCTGGTGGACCTCTTTGCCACCCGCTTTTCGAAGAGGCTGCCGATCTTCGTCTCGCCATTCCCGGATCCCGAGGCTTGGCAGACGGATGCATTGGCCTTTCCGTGGACAGGGCTCCAGGCCTACGCCTTTCCTCCCTTCCAGTTACTCGGCCGAGTAATCCGGAAGGCGGAAATGGAGGGTCCGGATCTTCTCCTGGTTGCGCCCCTGTGGCCCTCACAGGCGTGGTTCCCGGACCTTCTGAGGCTCGCTCAGGGCCCGCCCATCCCTCTCGCTCTCGCAAGAGGAGAGTTGGTTCAGCCTCGCACCGGCATTCCACACGAGGACCCCTCATTCCTCAAACTTCACGTGTGGAAGTTGTCCGGTCTTCTCTGAGGCGTTCCGGCGCTTCTGAGCAAACATTGGACCTGGTGGAACGCTCTCATAGGGCTTCCACTTCGTCGGTGTACGCTTCTCACTGGAAGTCCTGGGCGACCTGGTGTCAGGCCCGTGGTTTGGACGCGCTGGCTCCTCGTTCCATGCATGTCGCAAACCACCTTGCCTTTCTTTCCTCTCAAGGAGCGTCTGCTTCCTCCTTGAGGGTGCGAAGATCCGCCATTGCAGTTACACTACGGCAACTGGGTCGCACGATCGATGTCACTGGCGTCATCTCAAGGGTGATCAAGGGCGCTGCTCTCAAAGAGTCCGCTACTCGTTCTTCCCTCCCGAAGTGGGATCTCTTTCTGGTACTCGAATTTCTTCGTTCCGCAGAATTTGAACCATTGGCCGCGGCTAGTTTCGCTAGTCTTACGCGCAAAACGCTTTTTCTCCTGCTTGTAGCTACGGCTCGCAGGGGAAGTGAGATTCACGCCCTGTCGGGGGACCCGGCGGACATCTCTCACGAGCCTGACGGCTCTATTACGTTGCGGTTCCGGCCTAACTTCCTGGCAAAGAATCAGGCCCCTGACCAGGCCTCTCCGCTAGTCTGCGTCAAGCCTTTGACTTCCATTCTGGCTCCCGGAGACCCGGACGCGGTTAATTGCCCGGTCCGAGCTCTTGGCATCTACCTGGCCCGCGCGCAGCCGCTTAGGTCCAAATTTCAAAAGCTTCTGTTCATCTCTATGAACACGTTAAGAAATAGGGATATTGCCAAAACCACAATGGCTCGTTGGGTGTCCATGCTCATCAAGCAAGCGTACGTGTGGAGCCTGGCAAACAAAGGGGGGGGACTGCCTGTCTTCCCCATGGACTCTGCCCGGGCCCATGAAACCAGGGCTTGGGCGTCCTCTTTGGCTGTCCTTCGGTCTCACAAGCTGGACGAAGTCCTACGCACGGCGTACTGGCGTTCCGAGGACGTGTTTCTCAACTATTACCTCAGGGACGTCTCCTCTGTGAGGCAAGATGGCTCTAGAACTTTCCCCGCGCTCATAGCAGGCGGTCAGTTCCTTGCAAGGGTTTGAGGTGAGTTTGGATTTTTTCATTCCCACCGCCTTGTTGAAGCTATCTGCTTTTATGTGATTCGGAGTAAGAATATGTAATTTAATCGAAAATTTTTAAGTAAATTTTCATTTCATTAATATACTTACCCGAATCACATACCGTATTCCCTCCCGCCAACCCCGCATATGAGTTTTTAGTCTATTAAGTCGTATGAAGACACGTGGTGTTTACAGGGGAAGTGACGTCACGTAACCCGAGATGGGAGGTAACTCCCTGGGTAGATGGTCATTACCCTGCCTATGTTTACACTTTTTGTGTTGGGTTGCTTCCCTTTAAAATTCTTTAAGACGGGTAGCCTTTTCAGACCTTAGCATGTTAAGACTGCGTCAATGCTTTTATGTGATTCGGGTAAGTATATTAATGAAATGAAAATTTACTTAAAAATTTTCGATTAGTGCTTTTGTGAACAAGAAACAATTGACAAGTGGCTCTATCCCATCTTCCCCCTTTCCCCGTCGCGATATAACCTTCGTGGTTGAAAACGACGTTAAACACCAAATAAAGAAAAGAAAAGAAAGAAAGATCTGTTGGTAATTTTGTTTAGTATTTTTGTTCGAAGGGGGTGGTGTCGGAGGGTTAGTTGTTGCTTTTTTCATTGTGTGCACTTTTTGTCCATATTTATGAACATTTATTAACTGTTGCATGTTTTAGTGATATAGATTGATTGGTATATGAAACGATTGTTTGCACATATTGCTGTGGATTGAATTTTTGCTAATTTATTAAGTTAAAAAGGTAGTCGAAACCCTGAGAAAGCAATGCATTATTTAAATAAAATGTGTCAAATAAATGGTGTAATTTATTACAATGAGAGGTGACTACACCTAAGCTTTGTACCTTGAAAGTCAATGTAGATTTCTTGACCTTTTTGTGTGCTGTTTCATTTTGATGCATATCGTCGTCGTCCTGGTTATTTTGGCGCAACTAGATTCTTGGCGATTTTAATGTTTTTGTGCTTTAGACTAAGTAAATTATTCTCAATGAGAAATATTCTCTGTAATATGATGGACAAATGTTAAGTCCTTTGTACTGGAAACTTGCATTCTCCCAGTAAGGTAATATATTGTACTACGTTGCAAGCCCCTGGAGCAAATTTTTGATTAGTGCTTTTGTGAACAAGAAACAATTGACAAGTGGCTCTATCCCATCTCCCCCCTTTCCCCGTCGCGATATAACTTGCATGGTTGAAAATGACGTTAAACACCAAATAAATAAAGAAAGAATATGATGGACAATACCTGATTTAACATTTTTGTAATCTTTCTATCCATACTAGGTACACATTTAAACACTATTTCACACAAAAATAATCAGTTTTGGCCTTGTGCTGAAAAGCCGTCTAAAATGAGTAACGCCAAACTCCATGACGACGTCAATATCATGTTCTTTTAGTGTGTGTGACTGGATAAACTTCACTGTACACATGCCCTGATTGAAGTTGGGGGGGGGGGGGGGGGGGGGAGAGATATGGTGGAAATGGTTTTGAGAGGAATGAATAAATGGCTATCAAATGAGTCTTCTTTTTCTTCTTCTTCCTTGTTTGCTTAATCAAGTCAAGTCAAGTCAATATTTATTTTTTGTAAAAACTAAGGTTACATGAATTCTAAAAATAAAAAAAAATTGCAATAAACACGACAAAAAAGATATGTAATAATGAGAAACAACAGTTAAAAAAACCGCGACAGGACAACGATAACATGTGTACCGTGAGTCGAATAGCATGGTGTGCCATGTAATTGTTCATAGTCAGATTGTTTGGCAACAGGTTTTTTCCCCCCGATATCTTTCCACGAAAGCACAGCACAATCAGACGTCCACTCGAGAGGACAGCACGTTTCGCCCTGCAGCCCGGACTGACGATCTAACAGCGAACGACAAGAAGAACAAGAAGACGACGTCCACTCCTGTGGAGCGTAGGAAACTTGCTGTCCTCTTCAGAGCCTCCAGGAGAGGTATTCACGTCATCCTTTTTGGCGGCACTTGACCGCATGGTGGCACTGTTTGAGCTGTAAGTCGCCCTAAATGCCATTCCTGAAATCCAGTTTCTACCCGCCAAGGTCACGTGATGGCAGCCTCGCTGACCATGCAACTCTTCATGTTTGTATGTCGAATGGTCTGAATTTTGTGCTCTTTCAACAACAGAATCCAAATTCAGGGAGGTTTGCCATTGAGCAATAACCACACTACCCCCCGCGGGTTAGGAGGAAGAATTTACCCGATGCTCCCCAGCATGTCGTACGAGGCGACTAACGGATTCTGTTTCTCCTTTTACCCTTGTTAAGTGTTTCTTGTATAGAATATAGTCAAGATTTTAGTCAAGCAGTATGTAAGAAATTTTAAGTCCTTTGTACTGGAAACTTGCATTCTCCCAGTAAGGTAATATTAATTTAGATTTACCAAGCACAATGTTATTTTGCATATAGCCCCTTAACTACCGAAAGAAAACGAAAGTGAAACTAGAGTTATACCCCAGAGTGACCGCCCTTTGCAGGTGGCGCCAGCAGTGCTTGGCGCCAAGCGCTGTCAGCTGGAATGCGGCACAGGCAACGCGGGCGCGCCACTTATCACTTCACCTCTTTTCGCCGACGTGTACACATCGGCAGTGACTTACGGTCTAGTTTCCTGGATCTCTACCGGTGGTGTTTTTCGTTAGTGATTCTACGGCTTATTCTTCTTGGAAGAAAATACATAAAGAAGATTAAGCCTCCTTGTGTCTGTGCACGGTGTTTTTTCCCTACGCTTCTGGTGTGAATACCGTTGGTTTTCTTGTGATCTTCACACGCGACCGGTGTCTTCTTGTTCAGGGAAGTGAAAAATTTTTCTATTTTTGATTCAGCTATCGTCTGCTTGCTAGCTTTATCTTCTTCCTAGTTCATTCACTTTATAATTATGTCTGGTTCTGATCAGAGCCGGGATAGCACGGGACGTTGGGCCCCCAGCCCGTCCCCTACTCCTAACGCTCTGCGTAAACGTCGTTCCAAGCAAAGAAAGTTGGATCTCCTCCAACAAAGGTTGTTGAGTGCGCCGATTTCTGGCCGCTCGACCCCGGAGCCCCCTTCTCCTTTGAGTGGGGGCTCCGAGGTTCAACCTTCCCTCTCTCACCCGCCTTTACGGAGTGAGACCCCCTCTGGTCTACTAGTTGGTTCCGGGGGGCAGGCGGGTGGTCCGGTTTTGACTGACTACCCCCCTCCCCCTGGTCTTCAGGGTCAAGGTCCGGACCAACTGCGGGGTCAAGTCACGGAGGCTTTGGAGGCGGTCTCAGCGCTCCCCTCCACTGCCTCCCAGCTACCTGCAGCGTCCTCCGCAGCTCTCTCTGCGGCCTGTCAGGTCTTACGGGACGCTGGCTTCCTGGGGATTTCATCTGTCCAGTCACTCGCAGCCCCTTGCGTGATATCGGACTTAGATGGCCTGGTCATGTCTGTCGACCGTTCCTCTCCCAATCACGGGGACGCCGACCGGACCACGAGCCTGGACAAGGCCCGGTCAATAGGCCTGGGCGAGTCCGCGGCCCGGGCCCCGTGTTCTCGCGGGGCCGGGGCCGGGGCCCGGGCCGCTGGCCTGGACGGGGCCCGGGCCCCGTGCTTTGACGGGGCCTGGGCCCGGTGCTCCGACGGGGCCGGGGCCCGGGCCGCTGGCCTGGACGGGGCCCGGGCCGCTGGCCTGGACGGGGCCCGGGCCCCGTGCTTTGACGGGGCCGGGGCCCGGGCCGCTGGCCTGGACGGGGCCCGGGCCGCGGGCCTGGACGGGGCCCGGGCCGCGGTCCTGGACGGGGCCCGGGCCGCTAGCCTGGACGGGGCCCGGGCCGCGGGCCTGGGCGGGGCCCGGGCCGCTGGCCTGGTCGGGGCCCGGGCCCCGTGCTCTGGCGGGGCCCGTGCCCCGGGCCCGGTGTGGGCCCCGGCCCGGGCTCCGTGCCCCGACGGGGCCGGGGCCCGGGCCGCTGCTCTGAACGGGGCCACGTTTTGGGACAGCTCCCTTGCCGCTCCTCCTAACGGGCCCGCGGCCCGGGACGGTTCTGATGTGGCCCCCCCTCATGGGGGACATACCTCACAGGCAGTGACCTCCTCGGTTCTGGCGGGCTCTGGTTTTGACCACCCCCAGGACTTTGATTTAGGCCTGCCTTCCGCCTTTCGGGAGTTCGACGACATCTCGTCCGAGGACGATCTGTATCCCGATCTTCAGCCTCCTAAGGTTGCTGACACATCTTCAAACAGTCTTCTTTCGATGATGTCCTCATTCAAGGAGGAACTCTTTTCTCTGAGGCGCTCCGTCCAGGGTCAGCTTGACTCTCTCTCCTCTGCAGTCCGGGGAGGAGGTTCCGGTTCTATACCGTCAACCACACACTCTGAGAACCCCTCGGCTCCCCCGGCTCCACGCCATGGGTGTCCTCCTTCTCCTCCGCTGGCTCTCTTTGAGTCAGAGGAAATTTCCCCTGAGGACCCGTCTGCCGACAGGTCCACGGTGACAACCACATTCCTCAACCTGTTGGCGGACAAGTTGGGAGACGGGGCGTTTTCCGAAGGCCAGTCCTCTAAGGCTAACGCTCGGGCGGCCTTCGACTCCATGCAGGGGGGTCCCCTGAGTGACAGGCGTTCGCGCCTACGACTGACCTGTCACCCTAACCTTCGGTTGGCGTGGGACCTCGTGCTCCAGTCTTTCCGGTCTAATGATTCGGACAAGACTGGCAGCACTGTCCCCCCAGAGGCCCAGGACACTGCTCCCTCTTTCCCCAATCCTAGGGATCCTTTTTCTTTCCCTAGGATGACTTGTAAAAGCGGGGGTCAGTTCGCGTTCGACGCTAGCACCCTCCCTTTTCAACACACCAGTAAGGCGGTGGGTGCCGATAACGAACCTTTTCGGGGCTCTGCCCCTGCAGTGTCCTCCTTCGCTTTGACCCCGTTGGCTTTTTCGCATTTGGAGGGAGTTGTCAGCGACTCTCTTCAATGTCTCTCCAATGCATGGCATTGGTCAGACGCTGCCATCAACTCGACGGGTACGGTGGCCTCCGGTTCCAACCTCCGGTCTGGTTTCACGCCCCTCGCCCAGGTGGACGGTAACCAGGCCGGACACGCCTTTTCTGCCCTTAGGGCCGCTATGACCTCTCAGACGGAACTTCTCCTCCGTCTCAGAGCACAGCTGCTCGCGCTGTTCCGGGACGCACACCTTAAGTCGTCCTATCTCTCACCTGAGGAACGGCGTTCTTTGCGGAACACCCTGACCACGCCGTCTGCACTGTTTAATCCCGGTACTGTCAAGGCCGTGGTGGAACAGTCGCACAAGCGGCGTCAGTCAGATTTCTTGGTAGGGTCGCGGACGTGTTCTGCCCCTCCTCCCAAGCGTCACAAGGGCAACCCACCCAAGGATTTCCGCCCCCCTGCCACTCAAACTTCTTCTTTTCAACCGGTGCGGCCCACTCGGCAACCGGAATCTCAGAATTTTCGCCGCCCTCAGCCCGTCGGGCAGAAGCGGCAGAAGGCCCGGAAACCAGGGCAAAAGGGCCCCCAGAAGCGGCAGTTCTTCGGGTCCCTTTTGACTCGCCCCGCCCACCCTCCCAACACCCCGCCCCTCTCCTGTCCTCCGTGGGCTCTCTTCGACGTGCTCTCCCGGCTTGGGAAAAACACGTTCGAAATCAGTATGTGTTGAGAGTGGTACGGACGGGGTACTCCTTCCCTCTGGTTTCCCCCCCTCCTCTCACGGGCGTCCCGATTGCGTTCCCAGAACCAAGCGATCCCTCTCGGGCTCGTGCTCTGGAGGCAGAGGTCCGGGACCTGTTGACAAAAGGCGCCATCTTCCCGGTGTCCAACCCCGGCCCGGGATTTTACGCCCGTCTCTTCACGGTCCCCAAAAAGAACGGCGAGTTCAGGCCGATTCTCGACCTCTCTGCTCTAAACGAGCACATTCAAAAGTCCCCTTTCAAGATGGAGACTCCCCCCTCTATCAGACTTGCCATCCGGCCGGGGGACTGGGCCACGTCTCTCGATCTATCGGACGCTTATTTTCACATCCTGGTCCACGAGAACGTTCAACACCTCCTCCGGTTCGTCTGGTCAGGGGTGGTCTACCAGTTTCGGGCCCTCCCCTTCGGTCTGTCTCTGGCCCCCCTCATTTTCACCAAGGTCACCAGAGAACTGGCTGCCTTGGTCCGGGCGGAGGGAGTTCGCCTGAAGCTCTACCTGGACGATTGGCTGACCCTGGCGGCAACCCAGTCCCTTTGTCGGACTCACTCGCGCCTGGTCATGGACTGGACTTCAGAGTTGGGCTTTCTGATCAACCACTCCAAGTCCGACCTCCACCCGTCCCAATCTTTTGTCTATTTGGGCATGTCTTTCGACACGGTGGCCTACACGGTGGCTCCCACCTCAGCCCGTCTCGACGCCCTGACGTCACGGATTGCGCGACTCAGTGCTCGCCGCACCGCGACCCTTCGTCACCTTTGCCAACTCTTGGGTACGATGGAATCTCTTTCCCCCCTCCTTCCCCTGGGGAGGGTGTTCAAGCGTCCCCTCCAACGAGAAGTCGCTCTCCGGTCCTCGAAACCACCTGTCTACTCGCAAGTGATCACTCTGGGCCCGTGGTTTCTGGCCGCTGTCTCTCAGTGGTTAGACCCGGTGTGGCTGAGGACCCCGGTACCCATCCAGCCCCCAGCCCCTCAGGTGTTTCTTTTCACGGACGCCTCCAAGACCGGCTGGGGCGCTCACCTCGATCTTCTCGAGACCTCCGGCCTCTGGAGCCCTCAGGAGTCTCTACTCCACATCAATCTCCTCGAGATGGAGGCAGTTCGCCTCTCTCTCCTTCAGTTTGCTCCTACCCTTCGGGGAAAGTCTGTTCTCCTTCACGGGGACAACACAGTCTGCCTAGCTTACCTGAAAAACCAGGGGGGCACACACTCAACGTCCCTCTCGTTGAAGGCCGAGCAGATCTTGCTTTGGTGTTTCCAGCAGAACATCCTCCTCTCAGTACAGTTCATCCCGGGGAAACTGAACTCCCTCGCGGATCTCCTCAGTCGCCGAGATCAGATCTTGCCGACCGAGTGGACCATTTCCCACAAGGCCCTTCTTCCTCTGTGGTCCCACTGGTTCACTCCGTTAGTGGATCTCTTTGCCACTCGGTACAGCAAGCGACTCCCTCTGTACGTGAGTCCGTTTCACGACCCCATGGCCTTCGGAAAGGACGCATTCGCTCTGCCATGGTCGGGTCTCCAAGCCTACGCCTATCCCCCGACGGCTCTGGTAACCCGAGTCCTAGCCAAGTACGCTCAGGAGAGGCCCACACTGCTTTTGGTCGCGCCCTTTTGGCCCACGGCAGCTTGGTTCCCCGAACTGGTCGCGCTCTCCCACGTTCCCCCGTTCGACCTCAATCTCGACTCGCTCAGTCTCCTGCAACCTCGATCGGGCATACCACACCCCGCGCCCGACTCCCTCCGCCTGACCGCCTGGCTTTTGTGCGGTCAAAACTGCGAACATTAGGACTTTCGTCACACGCTGTTTCCTTGTCTCTTGACGCTCGGCGTCCCTCTACTAACAACCTTTACTCCCTACGCTGGTCCACTTGGGTTTCCTTCGCTGCCGGAAAGAAATTTGACCCATTACAGCCTTCTCCAACCCAGCTGGCTAATTTCCTTTCCTCCCTTCATCTACAGAAAGGTTTCAAAGCTTGTACCCTCTTAGGGTACAAATCGTCGGTCACCAGTACCATCGCGGCTGCCACGGGGGTTAGGCCTCTCCATCTCATTCATTCTTCCCTCATCACCAATCTGATCGACGGAATTAAGAATCGTTCTGTGCGCAAAACAGTCACCTTTCCCAAATGGGACGTTTTCCTCGTGCTTAACGCCTTGAGGTCTCCTCCGTTCGAACCTCTGAGCTCTGCCTCCCTTCGGGACCTCACTCTCAAGACCGTTTTTCTTGTTTCGCTCGCAACTGCTCGCAGAGTCAGTGGTATCCACGCCATTAGTGGTCTCCCACACGATGTCGAATTTGCACCTGACCTTGCGTCCATGACTCTTTCCTTTTTGCCTGAGTTCAGAGCAAAAACCAACTGGCTGATGTGTTTTCAGCCCCCATCGTCATTCCCTCTCTCACTCGGGACCTTGACCCTGATGATCCGGATAGGTTTTTATGTCCCGTTCGGGCCATAAAGGCCTATCTTGACCGTACTGCTTCTCATAGGGCCACTAAACGAGCCTTGTTTATCTCCCTTCTGCCTAACATGGAACGAGATATCTCCAAGCAGACGATTGCTCGCTGGTTAGTTTTTCTGATCAAACAAATTTACAAAAACGCTAACCTGACACGAACGACTCCGGTTCGTGCACATGAGATCCGGGCCATCAGTTCCTCACTCAGTTTCGTTCGGGGGGTGCCGTTGACTCAAGTCATGCACGCAGCCTACTGGAGGTCTGTGTCTACCTTCACAGACTTCTACCTCCGCACGTTCTCGGCTAGACGGGGAGACGAGACCTACGGCATCAAGAAAGCTGTTCTCTCACAATCTCTGGTCTCTCTCTAGGTGAGTGTTGTCTCTTACCATAGATATGTGGATATTTTCAAATCCTTGGTTCATTCAGACAGGGGCCAGGTCCTTAGGTGTTCACTGTGCGTGCACCTCTGCCTTCCCCCTGCTCTGCCAACCTTCATTTGGGAGTGATAAGGCATGGGATCCCAACCTCCTCGGTGGTATTCTATGCAAAATAACATTGTGCTTGGTAAATCTAAATTAATCATGAAAATTTATATTAATTTTCTTATTTATTTATACTTACCAACACAATGTTATTCTTATTGCTCCCTCCCTCCTCCCCTCTTCACATGCCTATTCGGTTTTATAGGTGAAGTGATAAGTGGCGCGCCCGCGTTGCCTGTGCCGCATTCCAGCTGACAGCGCTTGGCGCCAAGCACTGCTGGCGCCACCTGCAAAGGGCGGTCACTCTGGGGTATAACTCTAGTTTCACTTTCGTTTTCTTTCGGTAGTTAAGGGGCTATATGCAAAATAACATTGTGTTGGTAAGTATAAATAAATAAGAAAATTAATATAAATTTTCATGATATATTGTACTACGTTGCAAGCCCCTGGAGCAATTTTTTGATTAGTGCTTTTGTGAACAAGAAACAATTGACAAGTGGCTCTATCCCATCTCCCCCCCTTTCCCCATCGCGATATAACCTTCGTGGTTGAAAACGACGTTAAACACCAAATAAAGAAAGAAATAACCACACTCATCCAACTTAAACCCTTCAGATAATCTGAAATTGATTTCTTCAGGTCACCAATAATATGGTTTTTGTGTGTGTGTTTAATTGGACCTTCAGATATTCCAAAAGGTAATTGTCTGGAAGGATTAAATCGGGTGGAAGCGGGTACTACTCAATTAAGAACCTCCTACTATTGAGTTAGTCCATCCCCGAATTTGGAATTTTTTTTTTACGAAAGAGCTCAACAGTCAGACCAATTGACCAACACATTTGACACTTGGTGATATGATCACGCATAAGCTGAAGCAAATGTACACCAAACATGGAGTAATTCGCTCAATAACCCTATTAGCTTTTTTATGGGTGGCATTTTTAGGGGGGTTGCCCTGTAATTAGAGCTCTAATAGCACACAATCATTTTCTTCTGAATCCACTAGTACTAGTTCAGCAAACATTTTCAGTCATACATTTTATTTTTCCCTTTGTTGCAAGACAGTATTGTCTGTATGTTGGTAGTTCTTGCATAATAATGATTATAGATACCTGAAACGCAGTAATGCATGGTTTGATATTTAAAGGCATACCGCTCACCTTCCCAGATCTGGCCAGGCGTTTACATGGGATGTGACCATCCCTCCACTTGGTCACATACCAAAAAATACAGCCTTGCAGGTGCATGCTCTCTGTGCACAGGGGATGATTTGGATAAATTGTTTTATAACACAAATTTCAACTCTCCAGAACAAGCAGCAAGGGGTGTGATTTTTGGTATGTGACCAAGTGGAGTGATGGTGGCACCCCATGTACAAGTCTAACCAGATCTGTGACAACTGAAGCCAACTGCTTTTGCGAGAAGGGGTGTGCTTTTGAGTTATTTCAAGAGCTGTGCAGTGTCCTGTTCAGTAGTTACTGAAAAGTGAAGGATATCTGGGCCTGTGACTGTTTTAAAACAAGTGTCTTTCTCAGTGGTTTAATGTCTGTGTTATACACAATCATACAAGGTGAAATAAACTGCTGCAGGAAGCAAAGTCGGATGAGACGAAAAACCGAGGTCCCTTCGTGTACACTACATTGGGGTGTGCACGTTAAAGATCCCACGATTGACAAAAGGGTCTTTCCTGGCAAAATTGTATAGGCATAGATAAAAATGTCCATCAAATACCCGTGTGACTTGGAATAAAGGCAGTGAAAGGTGAATGCTCGCCCTAATAGGCTTGAGGTTTGCTGGTCGATGTGAATGCGAAATATATTGTGTAAAAAATTCCATCTCACACGGCATTCTAGTTATTGTAAAGCGCATTGAGCATATATATGATTATGCGCTATAGCAAATGTCCATTATTATTATTATTAAAGTCTGTATCTGTTTCCCGTTGCTGCCCAGTTTGGAGTAGAACATTTGTCAAATCAGAGCTAGTGTAAGAATTATATAAATTCAACCAATGGGAGGAGAGAATTGTACCAAATCAACCAATGAGAGTGAGAGATTTATACCCAATCAACCAATAAGAGTGAGAAAACTGTACCAAATCAACCAACCAGAGAGAGAGATCTGTACCAAATCAACCAATGAGAGTCTGAGTGGGAGAACTGTTCCAATTCAACCAATAAGAGTGAGAGAAATGTATTAATTCAAGCCGTAAGAGTGAGAGAACTGTATCAAATCAGTCAATGAGAGTGAGAGAACTGCACCTAACAGAATTGGTTCAAACTGGTTTATTTCTCATTCGGTGGTGATTTTTGTTGTTGCTTATTTGTTGTTGTTGTTGTTGTTGTTGTTGTTGTTGTTGTTGTTGTTGTTGTTGTTGTTGTTGTTGTTGTTGTTGTTGTTGTTGTTGTTGTTGTCGTTGTTGTTCAAAGCTTTGGAATATTGCATACAACAAAAGAACACAACAAACTTGTAAAGTTATGTGCTCTCAGAGTGAAGAGTCCGATCAGCCAATGAGGGTGAGGCTGGGTTTGTCACCTCTGTGCCGAGTCTCTGAGGAGAAGGAGAGGGTCATGTTGGGCTGATGGAGGGCGTAGTTCTTCACGAACTCGTTGGCCGTCGTCTCCCACTTCTGAACCTTGGCCTTCTCAGCGTCGTTGTTGTTGTCGTAGTTGACGACGAAGGTGATGACAAGGGCGGTGGCGTTCTGGTAGTTATAACCTGCATCGGAGCAATGACGATGACATTATAGACCCTATCGTGATGGGCGCAGTGGCCTAGACATAGTGGATAAGACATCGGCGTCGTGGGTTCGAATCCCGGCCGCGCCTGGTGGGTTATGGGCGGAGATTTTTCCGATCTCCCAGGTCAACTTATGAGCAGACCTGCCAGTGCCAGTGCCTTATCCCCCTTCGACCTTCATGTGTACACGCAAACACAAGACCAATTGCACACGGCGGCAAAGATCTTGTAATCCATGTCAGAGTTCGGTGGGTTATAGAAACACGAAATTACCCAGCATGCTTCCCCCGAAAGCGGCGTATGGCTGCCTGGTTAAAGAAACACTTCAGCAGTCTGACCGTGTTGGATGCCGGAGTGTCAGGACATATTTAAAGAATCTTGGTTATCCACTGAACCTTATCTTGGAACACACGGCACGATTTGCTCGCCGGAAAACTGTCGCACCGTAAATGTGCCAATTAATTAAATCAAAGGGAGTGAATGAGCTTCTAGGCACTAGACAGAAGTAAAAATAGTCCACAGGCGTCGCCTGGCGGCTAAACGGGTAGAGAAATAACATAAAATAAAAACCACACAGACATAATTTATACAGACAGAGTGAAACCTAGTGAACCCTGTGTGAAAGTGGTGTAACAAGGCGAAATTACTACATTTAGTCAAGCTGTGGAACTCACAGAATGAAACTGAACGCACTGCATTTTTTTTCACAATGACCGTAGTCCGCCGCTCGTGCAAAACGCAGTGAAATTAACGAGCCTGTTTCATTTTTTTTTTCATTTTCATTTTTCATTACTTTATTGTCCCATCGCTGGGAAATTCGGGTCGCTTCCTCCCAGTGGAAAGCTAGCAGCAACGGAGTCGCGCTACCCAGGTGTCTGCGTGTTTAGGTGTATTCAGCCACCTGCACTTATGGCAGAATGACCAAGATCTTTAACGTGCCATTGTGGTGACACGGGGGTGGGAGATGGATACCGTCTCTGGGTCTGCACATAAAGTTGACCCGTGTCCGTCCCGGCCCGGATTCGAACCAGCGACCTCTCGATCACAAGTCCAGTGCTCTACCACCTGAGCTACCCGGTAGTAGTTGCGCTGTGCTGCATAGCACGCTTTTCTGTACCTCTCTTCGTTTTAACGTTCTGAGCGTGTTTATAATCCAAACATATCATATCTATATGTTTTTGGAATCAGGAACCGACAAGGAATAAGAGGAACTAGCTTTTAAATCGATTTCGGAAATTTTATTTTAATCAGAATTTTTATATTTTTAATTTTCAGAGCTTGTTTTTAATCCGAATATAACATATTTATATGTTTTTGGAATTAGAAAATGATGAAGAATAAGATGAACGTAATTTTGGATCATTTTATAAAAAAATAATTTTAATTACAATTTTAAGATTTTTAATGACCAAAGTCATCAATTCTTCTTCTTCTACGTTCGTGGGCTGAAACTCCCACGTACACTCGTGTTTTTGCACGAGTGGAATTTTACGTGCATGACCGTTTTTACCCCGCCATTTAGGCAGCCATACGCCGCTTTCGGAGGAAGCATGCTGGGTATTTTCGTGTTTCTATAACCCACCGAATTCTGACAAGGATTACAGGATTTTTTTCGTGCGCACTTGGTCTTGTGCTTGCGTGTACACACGGGGGTGTTTGGACACCGAGGAGAGTCTGCACACAAAGTTGACTCTGAGAAATAAATCTCTCGCCGAACGTGGGGACAAACTCACGCTGACAGCCTGGATACAAATCCAGCGCGTTACCGACTGAGCTGCATCCCCGCCCCAGTCATTAATTAATTTGTAAGCCTCCAAGCTGAAATGCAATACCAAAGTCCGGCCTTCGTCGAAGATTGCTTGGCCAAAATTTCAATCAATTTTATTGAAAAACGAGGGTGTGACAGTTTCTTTCTTTCTTTCTTTATTTGGTGTTTAACGTCGTTTTCAACCATTCAAGGTTAGGTGTGACAGTGCCGCCTCAACTTTTACAAAAAGCCGGATATGACGTCATCAAAGACATTTATCGAAAAAATGACAAACGTTTCTGGGGATATCATACCCAGGAACTCTCATGTAAAATTTCATAAAGATCGGTCCAGTAGTTTACTCTGCATCGCTCTACACACACACACACACACACACACACACACACACACACACACACCACGACCCTCGTCTCGATTCCCCCTCTATGTTAAAACATTTAGTCAAAACTTGACTAAATGTAATAAAAACTTGACCATCAACAGAAAACCTACCATCAAAGCCTTGAAATGCGGTCCAGGGATAAGTGGGGCCTCCGTCGGTGCCAAGACACGATTCATGCAAAGCCGTGGTGTCAATTTTAGACTCGGGTACCCTGAACACATCAAGTTTCAGTCAAACTCTCGCTCTCATTTCTGCAATCACATCAGTACACACACCACACACTCACGCTGGCTCGCTAGCAGACAAACAGCTAGGCATGCACGCCGGCACTATCCATAACCCATCAACTCAAACACACGTGACACACACACGCGTGCGCGTGCACACATACACACACACACAAACACTGACACGCGCACAAACACACACAGTCGCTCACACACACACACAGGCACACACAATCGCATACACACACACACACACACACACATACACACACACAGGCGCTCACACACACACACACACAGACATACGCACACATACACACACACACGCGCGCGCGCACTCACACACACGTGCACACACACACTCACCCTCACACTCACACACACTCACCCTCACACTCACACACACACACGCACACGCACACACACACTCATACTTACATCCCCCCACACACACACACACTTACACCCCCCCCACACACACACACATACCATGTGCAGTACTTCAGGTGGTCCAAGTAATCAGCCAGCGTGAAGAAGCCAAACGGCTGGTCCCTGACCACGCGGTCTATTCTGGTGCCGTTGTTCTGGAAGTAGTTGAGCACGCTGAGGATGGTGCAGTCCGTGTGGTGGAGACGGAAACAGATGTCTGTCAGGGACACGGTGTTGTCGTTGTGGTTGTCGTAGGGGGCTCGCAGGGCGTACACCTTGTCTTGAAGGTCCAGCACCTGGTGTGTCAATGGACTTGAATTGACATTAATTTTTCGAAGGTGACAGAAGAAGTAATGCTGACATACTTTTTTTTCCATCCGGCCCTCGCTCATTGAGTAGGAATAACCAACTGTTTTTTCAAAATCTTTATGCATTGATTTATAAAAAAAATCTGCACTCTAAAACAATCTTTTTGAAGTTGAAATTCATTCAAATAAAGAGGAATTATGGCCGCTGTGTATTTTTACATTTAGTCAAGTTTTGACTAAATGTTTTAACATCGAGTCCGATCTTCATGAAACTTTACATGAGAGTTCCTGGGAATGATATTCCCAGACTTTCTTTCATTTTTTCGATAAATGTCTTTGATGACGTCATTGTAAAAGTTAAGGCGGCACTGTCACACCCTCATTTTTCAATGAAATTGATTGAAACCCAGTTTGGTCAAGTAATCTTCGACAAAGTCCGGACTTTGGTATTGCATTTCAGCATGAAGGCTTAGACATGAATTAATGAGTTATGGTCATTAAAAACTGAAAATTGTAATCCCAGCGAAGCTGGAGGTATCCCACATACTGTAATCGACTTGAGAAATGTTCACACCGATAATACATGATAAAGAAGGATTCTTTGTGCCCGGCTACGTGCTACAGTTGGAGATGGAAGTTCACCAAAAATTGGGACCATACTAACAAAAATACGGTGGGTGCAATAGTCGCCCCCATTTTTTCAGCAAACGCCACCCAAGGCCGCTTTGGACGGGTAGAAATTCTGTACTTTCCAAGTCTATTTGTGTGTGGTTGTTCAAGACTATGGATAAAGCTCGCGTGAGAAGATTACGTCACGGTCAAAAGTCTTTGACGTCAATTATTGCATCATGACGTCATAACTCCCTGTAGTCTTTCTCTCTCGCGCAGTGTGCGTGTTTGTGTTCATTTGGGCACATGTGTTAGTGTTACTGTGTGTGTGTGTGTGTGTGTGTGTGTGTGTCTGTGTGTGTGTGTGTGTGTGTGCGTGCACACGCGTGCATGAGTCTGTACTCGTATGTGTGTGGTGTGTGTGTGTGTGTGTGCGCGCGCACGCGTGCATGAGTCTGTACTAGTGTGTGTGTGAGTGTGTGTGTGGGCATAAGTGTATGTCTGTGCGTGTATGTGTGTTTGTTTGTAAAGGTGTGTATGTCCGTCTGTCCATATGTGCGTATGGGTGTGTGTTTTGTGTGTATGAAGTTTTTGTGAGAGAGTGAGTGAGTGCGTATGAGTGAGTGTGTATGTGTGTGTGTGTGACTTGGGGTGTGTATGTGTGTGTGTGTGCGTGTGTGTTCGTGTGTGTGTGTGTTTGAGAGAGAGAAAGAGAGTGTGTGTGTGTGTGTGTGTGTGTGTGTGTGTGAATGTGTTTGTGTGTATGTTTTTGTGTGTATGAGTGTGTATATGGTGTTTGTTTGTAAAGGTGTGTGTGTTCGACTGTCTATGTGCGTATTTGTTTGTTTGTTTGCTTAACGCCCAGCCGACCACGAAGGGCCATATCAGGGCGGTGCTGCTTTGACATATAACGTGCGCCACACACAAGACAGAAGTCGCAGCACAGGCTTCATGTCTCACCCAGTCACAGTATTCTGACACCGGACCAACCAGTCCCAGCACTAACCCCATAATGCCAGACGCCAGGCGGAGCAGCCACTAGATTGCCAATTTTAAAGTCTTAGGTATGACCCGGCCGGGGTTCGAACCCACGACCTCCCGATCACGGGGCGGACGCCTTACCACTAGGCCAACCGTGCCGGTCTATGTGCGTATGAGTGTGTGTTTTGTGTGTATGAGATTTGTGTGAGTCAATGTGTGTGTGTGTGTGTGTGTGTGTGTGTGTGTGTGTGTGTGTGTGTTCGTGCGTATGTACAGTGTGTGGGTGTGTGTCTGTTTGTATAAGAGAGAAAGAGAGAGAAAGAGAGAGAGTGGGTGGGTGTGTGTATGCGCGGGTGCGTAGGTGTATGTGTGTGTGTATGTGTGTTTGTTTGCAAAGGTACGTGTTTATGTCCGTCTGTCTATATGTGCGTATGGGGGTGTGTTTTGTGTGTATGAAGTGTGTGTGAGAGAGTGAGTGAGTGCGTGTGAGTGAGTGTGTATGTGTGTACGTGTGTAACTTGGGGGGGGGGGTGTGCGTGTGTGTGTGTGTGTGTTTTCGTGTGTGTGTGTGTGTGTGTGTGTTTGAGAGAGAGAAAGAGAGAGAGTAAGAGAGAAGTTTGTCTTTCGCTGGGGTATGCAGTGCCTTGGCGTTGCACATCTACTTAATTATTATTTTATTTTTATAAACCGATTCAAAAACAATTTCATCTGATTCTTCATCATTTTCTAATTCCAAAAACATATATGTATGCTATATTCGGATTAAAAACAAGCTCTGACAATTAAAAATATAAAAATTTTGATTAAAATTAAATTTTCAAAAATCGATTTAAAAACAATTTCATCTGATTTCTGTCCGTTCCTGATTCCAAAAACATATAGATATGATATATTTGAATTAAAAACAAGCTCAGAAAGTTAAAAAGAACAGAGATACAGAAAAGCGTGCTATCCTACTCAGCGTAACCTCTACTGCGCTATTCTGGCTAGTCTATGTCACTGCCTTTGCCACGAGCGGTGGACTGACGATGCTACAAGTATACGATCTTGGTTAAAAAAAGATGCAGTACGTTTTGTGTCATTCTGTGAGTACGACAGCTTGACTAAATGTTGTATTTTCGGCCTTACGCGACTTGTTTCTTTTTCTTCTGTAAACAGTGTTCGCTCAAAACAGGGGACACGCCTATTGCAAGAAAAATACGCACACTTAATGAAAGAAAGTTGTAAGGAAAGTTTCACACAATGCTTCGTGATCAGGAAATCAGTTTTGTGCACCAAATTTCTTTGAAAGTGTCTAGTTTTGTCGATTTATAATGTTGAAAATAATTATTGCTGAAAGTCACTGAAACAGACTATAGTCTTTGAAAAATAGGTTTATGAACAATTCTGTATGATAAGGGTTTTCCCGATCTAACGTATGAAAGAACCCATTGTTATTTAAGACATTTTTCCCAATTACAGTGGTTTCGATCGTTGGTTGTAAAATCAATTGAAGAACATTGTTGCAAACACAAATTCGAACATCTTTTGACGTCATGAGTTTACGTAACCATTTGATCGAAAAATAGATAGTGACCGAAATCGCGCAAAATGGCGCCGAAGTAGCGAGGTTGATGTGTTTCATCTGCATTTAAGAGTCTTTCGCACACTTTGGTGCTAATGCAAGTGATCAGGACGGTAAGAGTTAAGGAACTCGTATTTTCAGCAGGGCGCACTTTATTTTTCAAGTAGGGGAAGGGCTCCTAATATGGACCGGCTCCTAATATGGACCACCTCCAGTTCTGACAAACTAACGGCGCTAGAGCGCTCAAAACAATTTCATTCGCTGTATTCATCCTCTCTGGATAACTTGCACATGTCAAAACAGTTGCAAAAACACAAACCTCAAAACCGTTAGGCTTTTTCTTTTTTTTTCACTGTTGGCAGCGTTCACTCTAAATTTGCCGCGGACTCGTTTCTGTCCACAGCCAAAGCTTTTATCACACAAAACTTGCCATACATGACAGCTAAGACCGTATTAATGAGAGAGGGGGAGCTCAATAACTAGAAGAAATAAAAGAAGTAACGTTAACTACTGTTACAATTACATATTTAACTTGTTAAGCAAACAATAAGACATTTCAAGATGCATTATGAGGCATTAGCAATGATGGAAGATATGAACAAGTAATGTTTTGTTTGTATACACATTTTCTTAGTGCATTATGTAGAATCATGTGGTTCAATAAATTCAGAAATAACTGTTATTTCATCCGTTGCACAACAGTAGTGCTTACAAGTTTTGCAAGAGAAAACGTGAGAGTGAGTGTGAGAGTTTTGCCTGTGTTATATAGTGCTTAAAATAGCGAGGACATTTCTACGTTGAACACCCTGCTATGTCGATGTCTGCTTCTTTTTTCTAATCGGCGGCTGAGATTCGCATATATGTCAAAAGGCGTACACCTGCACATAACGTATTTCGAGGAAATTTACGTAAACTTATTTCGTCATTGCAAGAGAAAAAGTGAGAGTGAGTGTGAGAGTTTTGCCTGTGTTATATAGTGCTTAAAATAGCGAGAAAATGTCCACGACGAACACCCTGCTTTTCTGCTTTTTTATAATCGGCGGCTGAGATTCGCATGTGTCAAAGGGCGTAGTGCTTAAAATAGCAAGGACATTTCCACGACAAACACCCTGCTATGTTTGCTTTTTTTTTGCAATCGGCGGCTGAGATTCGCATGTTTCAAAGGGGGTACACTTCGGCGGAAGTGCAAATATTAGTCATGAAGTCCTTTGTTGCAGCTCACGAAGTCGGAAGGAGAAGAAAGGAGAAGAACAAGTTGTCGAACTTGGCCAACAGAACGCACCTGATGCAGAAAGTCCTTGTCGAAGATGGGGCTGAAGGTGGTGGTGGAGATGGCAGGGGGAGGGTCTTGGTGCTCAATCTTGGGGTGGTGCCCAGTTCGCCTGACGATCAGCTGCTCTGTGCGGTAAATGGGCCTGAAACCACCAACACTTTGTCACCCCGTAGAAGCAAACACTGGAAACACTGTTTCTATCACTTTCCTCAGGCTAGTCCTTAATAGGCTTTCACCTAGTGTGCCTGCAAGACTTTTTAGTAATCATTGCGTAGCAAACAGTGCTATCGAAAATTATATATAATCAACATGCGACCGCCGGATCATGTTGATATTCATTTTCAGATGTCGTTTATCACTTGCTACATCATTGTAGCAGTCAGCATATTAAAATAACTCATAATACGCACAACACGGGCGCCGAGAGGTTTGCCATTATGGTCAGAGAGAAAGAGAGAGAGAAAGAGAGAGAGATGATGATGATGATGGAACTTTATTTTTCAAGGATAGAGGTTTAAGGCAACGCCTTTTCTTACAACCGGTCCTTACTTCTAATATGAATGTCTAATAAATGATAAACAAGTAAAGCAACATGACAAATAAACAAACAATCGACAAGTAAGCACAAAAATGACAAAATAAGCAACATACAAATCAAAAGCGAAACATGCAACATGTTAATTGAGGTTACACATGTAAAGTGATCGACGGTAAAATTCACACAATACCAACGTTTACACTAATGCTTACAATGATTATATGGTGTAAATGATGATGATGAAGATGATGAAGATGATGCAGGGGCGTCACACGCTATGAAAAAGTGGTGGGGCTATCAAACAATATCAAGGAATATTTACTTTACACTTACTTGAGGCTTGAGTGCGGAGTCCCTCAGGGCTCAGTCCTTGGGCCTGTACTATTTACTCTCTACACTCAACCTCTTGACCACATCCTTGACCGACACAACGTTCTCCACCACTCTTTTGCCGACGACTCTCAACTTCACAACAGCTCTTCCCCTGACCAGTCTGAATTTCTTCTTTCCTCTATCTCTGACACTATCACTGACGTGCAGAATTGAATGACAGAAAACAAACTTCAGCTCAATAGCAACAAAACTGAAGCTATCCTAATAGGCACTACATCCATACTCTCCAAAGCCACCTCCGACTCTCTTCAACTCTCTGACTCTTCTGTCCCTCTGTCTTCTGCTGTCAAAAACCTCGGAGTCACTCTAGACAACACCCTTTCCATGAAACAACACATCTCTTCTGTCTCTCGCACCTGCTACTTCCAACTCCGCCGCATCGCCACTATCCGCAAGTACCTCACCACAGATGCTACCGCCAAACTGGTCACTTCCACCGTTCTCTCACGTCTTGACTATTGTAACTCTCTCTTGGCGGGTCTTCCCTCTTCTTCTATCTCTCGTCTCCAACGCATTCAAAATAGCTCTGCCCGTCTTGTTCTACGAAAGAAAAAGAGAGATCATATCACCCCCCTCCTAAATCAGCTCCACTGGTTGCCCGTTCCTGCCCGTATCACCTACAAAATCAACACTCTCACCTACAAATGCCTCCATGGTCTCGCCCCTGCCTATCTCTCCGACTCTCTTTCTCTCTATGTCCCTTCACGAACACTCAGATCATCTGCCGACTCCCTCCAGCTCAACATCCCCCACACCAAACTCAAAACAGCAGGTCAACGCTCATTTTCTTTCCAAGCACCTAGCCAATGGAACACACTACCTCTCCCCCTCCGTCAACAACAGTCCCTCGAATCATTCAAATCTGCACTCAAGACATTCCTTTTTTCCAAATAATCCATGCATTCTACACTGCCCACCCCATCCCACCCTGAATAACTGTACATATTATAATGGTTGATGGTGTGTGTGCTAGTGACTTTAAGTCTCCGTGTGTGTGAACGAGTGTATGTGCGCCTTGAGTCGCCTGAATGTGCGCGTTATAAATATTCGTATTATTATTATTAGTATTACTTGAACGTCAGTGAACGCACAGAAAGGCCCTGTCACGTTGTCCGGTGGGCAGTCACGCCTTTTCACTTTGTCTCAGTCAAACTTGACAGTTTGAGTGGCCTTGGTGGCCTGAAGAACGCTTGTCCCTGCCAAGTCTGATGTGGTGAACGTGCCAAAGATGTCACGACGATGGGGTGACGCTGCAAAGTTGTTGGCAACATGCACCAAGTCAATTCTGTCTGTGCGCTCCTTGTGCACATGAAGCAACATGAGATGGTTTAAACGTTCTTGCAGCATGTTGGCGCGAAGGTACATTTTCACCCTCCTCATGGCACTGAAAGAACGCTCGCTTGTAGCATTCGTGGCAGGCATCACCAGAACAAGTTTCAAAAGAACACCAACTTGAGACATCAGCGAAATGTGGCTCTTTTGCAGTCCCTGAACTACAGAGATAGAGAACCTGGCACTGTAAATAACCATGCTCAAGAACCTAGGTTGGGTTAGCTTAGAAGATCGAAGAAAAAACAACCGATTGGCCATGCTGTACAAGATCAACGCCGGCATGGTAGGCATTGAACCAACTGCCTTTTACAAGCGCTCTGACCCTAGATCTAGTAACACGAGGGCCAAATCGAATTAATCAAGAACAAGATTACCACCCACACATTCTTCCACAGAACCATATCATTATGACAAACTATGCACTGAATGTAGTGATGAACTAAAAAGATCTACAGTACTAAATCACAAACTTAACTACACACCTTAGGAAATACGATAGCACAATCTCGTGAAAAAGCAGCAGACACACCAAATCGGAACTTTCTGTATCTATTGCAAAAGAAGAGCGTTATCGAGTTCTTTCCCTTTGAGGCTCTCTCTCTCTCTCTCTCTCTCTCTCTCTCTCTCTCTCTCTCTCTCTCTCTCTCTCTCTCTCTCTCTCTCTCTCTCTCTCTCTCTCTCTCTCTCTCTCTCTCTCTCTCTCTCTCTCTCTCTCTCTTTTTTTTTTTTTTTTTTTTTTTTAGGGGGGAAAAAGTGGTGGGGCTCTAGCCCCATGGCCCCACCTGGATAAGACGCCCCTGTGATGATGATGATGATTTGATGATGATAATGATGATGTTGATGATGATGATGATGGAAAATCGCAACATAAATTTCACATAATACATGTAATAAAGAACATATTTGTGTAATTCATAAAGCTTTGCCAATTGTTGACAGCTACTTGCACGTGTTAAGACTAGTATAGCCATCTAGGCAGACATATAATGATTATGCAGAGCTTGTTTAAAACTCTTTAGTGAGGTTAATGATCTTATTACAGACGGAATGGAGTTCCACACCATAGAGCCAGAGAAGGCTTGACTAGTTTTGAACAAATCAATCCAGACCTTGATATTGTTGCATCACTCACAACTGGGTACGAAAAAAGTCGTCCGCTCCGTAGCCATTTTATTATGCTCACGTGACGAAGTTGATCATCACGTGACACTTTTGCCATATTTAGAGTTGTTTGCTCAGTAAATGCATTCGCGAAAGATAGCTCGTTTGAAAGTGTCTAACATAACAATTCCTTTCTAAATTTAAAATTTACACAACACCATGAAAAATCATTATCGACGATCTCGCATCTGCTTATATCAATAACACATTACGAAAAGCTCTAAATATGTAAAAAAAAAAAAAATAAATAAAAAAAATAAAAAAACCGATCTTCTCTCCAGAGAAGGAAAACAAAGGCATCCTGGCAGGGATAAATGAGACCCGAAGGGAAGTTACTCATTTTGACCTGAGTTCAGGATGACGCTGAACGGTGATACAATGTCATGTACGTACGGGAAATGTTTGTCAAACTGTGGCCTCTTTGTGGGTTGACCGCACGTGCATGGTAAAGCCCCCTGGGTGTGGGTGGGGGTACACGGGAGGGTGGGAGCATTCTGTGGGGTGACCAGGTGACCAGCCCGGTTGATGTAGGGCTTGTCAGTAATGTTGAAGTTGATCTGCACAACAATGAGATATTGTCCTCATCGTCTTGTACTCCTCACTCATCGTCGTCGCCGTCGTTAACGCCGTCGTCGTGGTCATCGTGTCATCTTAATTGTCGTCGTCGTCGTCATCATCATCAACACCACCACACCCACCACCACCACCACCACCGTCATCGTCACATTCGTCGTCGTCATTATCATCGTCGTCATCATAATCGTCGTCGTCGTCATTATCATCATCTTTATCATCGACGTCGTCGTATTTCTCATTTTCATTGTCGACGTAATTCGGATAAGTCTGAACTTACCTCAGGGAGAAATGGCTTCTTCTTTTCACTGACGCAATATCAGCTTCGTAATTCCCAAATTCGACACAACTACCCCCCCTCCCCCCCCCCCTCCTCAACACACAAATGAGGTGAGTGAGAGAGAGAAAGAGAGAGAGAGAGAGAGAGAGACAGAGAAAGAGAGACAGAGAGAGACAGAGAGAGAGTGGAGAGAGAGAGAGAGAGAGAGAGAGAGAGAGACACACACACACACACACACACACACACACACACACACACACACACACACACACATTCACAAACACACACACACACACACTACCTGAAAGGGTGTCTGTTGGTTACCAGTATTTCCCATATAGTCCAGCCAGTTTTTGGGCGTGCATTCATCCGCAGAGTGTCCACACAAGATGCCGATTGCTGGCTCCTTGGCACTGGGCCAGATAGGCAGCCGTACTGTGGCGCATGAGTTGAACATGCCCACGGCAAAGTCGTCAGTCACCGCATAGTTTACCTGTAATGTGGAGATGTTGAAAAAGAGCTTTAGGCTTGTCCTTAATTGGACGAAGTCGACTTTGCGTTGCTCACTTCGCGAAACTTCCGGAACGAGAATTCGTCCCTTAATTGAACTACTTTCAGCATAGCTTCGCGAAGTCCAAGAGAATGCACTCTGCTCTTTCGAGTGTGATTTCTACGTCCATCTTGAATCAAAAAGCACTCTTCTGACAAAAAGAACAACTTCGTCGCAGAGCTACGGCGTAGATTTGCATGTCAAAACTTGCAAAGCGAAGTAGGGGCTACAAAGTACTTCACCGTAGCTGCGGGTTTTCAGGATAGAGACTTCGCGAAGCTTCACCAGGTCGACTTCGTGCTAAATTAAGGACGGACTTTCGGATTCAAAGCATAGACCAGCAATCGCGTAATGGGCATTTTTTTTTTAAACCGGTACAGTGAAACAACCCTTAAGACCCCCAATTTGAGACCCTAGCTGTTTTCTCACTGTAAAAAAAAACAAAACCCTATCTTAAGACCCCTCCTTTTTAAGATCTGATTTTTTCCCCAGATTTTGGGGGGTCTGAAAATGGTGTTCAACTGTATACCTTGACAAATGGTGACAAATGGTGACAAATGCCAACTATTTTCTTTTTACATTTAGTCAAGACGGGGAATCGAGACAAGGGTTATGGTGTGTGTGTGTGTGTGTGTGTGTGTGTGTGTATAAAGTGATTCCGAGAAAAAATACTGGACCAATCTTCATCAGTACAACTTCACTTGAGAGTTCCTGGGTATAATATCCCCAGACGTTTGTTTCATTTTTGGGATGGATGTCTTTGATGACGTCATATCCGGGTTTTTGTGAAAGTTGAGGCAACACTCACTCCCTCATTTCTCAACCAAATTGATTGAAAGTTTGGTAAAACAATCTTCGACGAAGTCCGGACTACGGTATTGCATTTCAGCTCGAAATCTTACAAAGGAATTAATTAGTTTGTTCGTTAAAGTTGTCATTAAAATCGAAATTCTAGTAAAAGGTTAAACCATGACTGCATTGTAATCCTCATCTTCTCCTGAATTCAAAACTATATAGATATGTCATGTTCACCCCAACAATGTGCTCAGAATTACAGAAAATAGGTTCAGTAAGTATACGGTCGCATGCTTCGCGGAGACGAGCGTGATAGCCGAGACTAACTAAATGTATCTCGTAGTCTTGGCGATGACTGGTTTGTGGTGTTGATCTTTTAGTTCAATACCGAGTGACTAAATAGAGAATACTACATGGCTTGCTGTGACGTACCAGAATTACACGAGTTGGTTTTTTTAAATATTGAACTGCGAGCGAAAGCGAGCTGTTCACTATTTGAAAAAGCAACGAGTGTAAATCTGGTACGACACAGCAAGCCATGTAGTATTCTGTTTATCCTACATACTGTACTTACGTGTATTTTACTGAAAATGTCTTGCAGACGAGGCAGCTAAATTGAAGACGCTTGTTTTGGAACCTCGATCTCTCCTTAAGCCTCGTGCAATCTATTACGTCAAAGCAAAGAAACGTCACTCTGAAAGTGTGGCGTGACGTGTTAGTTCCAAAGATTCATCGAGGGTAATTAGCGAGCGCAATTTTTGTTTCTATAATGACGTTTGTCTCGGTGACTTTGGCATCATAAGCATTGGAAAAACAGGTCCCTGCCAGACTTGCTTGACATGACCTCATTTACATGATACACACACGTGTGATTTGAACGATTATTATCTCACGGGTGTCTCTCTCACGTATGTAGGATAAATGTTTTTATATCGCTTCACGCGACTATTTCCTTTCTGTGTGCGCCTTTTTGCGTTGATGAAATACGCGGTATCGCCTTGTAGGCAGTAAATATGGTATGTGTATGTGTCTGTGTTGGGATCTGTGTGACTTTATTTTTGTCTTTGTCTATCTATCTGTCTGTCTGCCCCCCCCCCCCCTTTTTCCCCTCTCTCTCTCTCTCTCTCTCTCTCTCTCTCTCTCTCTCTCTCTCTCTCTCTCTCTCTCTCTCTCAATATTGTATTACATTGTTCGATTGTTTGCTTATTTGTCCGTTAGTTCTACTAATGGTCTATCTTGTATGTATTAGAATTTCTATTTGTACATGTATTAGTTGTAAGAAAAGGTGTAGCCTTAAACTTCTATCCTTCTAAAATAAAGTTTCATCATCATCATCATCATCATCATCATCATCATCATCATCATCATCATCTCTCTGGTTTGTTTCGCCGCCTTTCCTTTTTCTTATCCAAATGATATTTCTTTTTTGCTCGTTTAATCTGTTTGCGATCATACTCCATCAATTTGTATTGTCATACACACATACATGTATAACAACATCTTTTGAAATTACAACAACAACAACAACAAA
Organism: Littorina saxatilis; assembly: GCF_037325665.1. Taxonomy (NCBI): domain Eukaryota; kingdom Metazoa; phylum Mollusca; class Gastropoda; order Littorinimorpha; family Littorinidae; genus Littorina; species Littorina saxatilis. The sequence continues at coordinate 12,766,049 of NC_090255.1, read as the reverse complement.
AAAAAAGAGAAAAAAAGAGAAACATAACACGGCAGATTGGCATACGCATGCATAACAACATCTTTTGAAATTACAACAAAAAAGAAGGGACAAAAAGAACAATGGCACGGCTGATTGGCATACACACATACATAACAACATCTTTTCAAAAAAAGGTTTAAAAAAATGTCTGATTGGCAGCTGACCTCATTGACTTGCAGGTCTTTCTGTCCTGTCTTGGGGTCAACGTATGGCGTGGTTCTATCCACAGTGACAAATTGACTGTGGTCGGGGGCGCAGGTCATGTAGCAGTAGATGTTCAAAAAGTTGTGCAGGCAGGACGGGCAGTGGCCTAAAAGCTGAAGAATATACATAGAGAATACTACATGTCGTACCAGATTTACACGAGTTGCTTTTTCTTCTTCTCTTTCTTCTTTGTTAATGGGCTGAAACTCCCACGTTCACTCACGTTTTTGCACGAGTGGATTTTTACGTGTATGACCGTTTTTACCCCGCCATTCAAGCTGCATACGCCGATTTCCGGGGGGGGGGGACATGCTGGGTATTTTCGTGTTTCCATAGCCCACCGAACTCAGACATGGATTACAGGATCTTTTCCGTGCGCACTTGGTCTTGTGCTTGCGTGTACTAACGAAGGGGAATAAGGCACTAGCAGGTCTGCACATAAGTTGACCTGGGTGATCGAAACAATCTCCACCCTTATCCCACCAGTCGGCCGCGGCCGGGATTTGAACTCATGAGCTTCCGATCAGGAAGCCGATGTTTTATCCACTAGGCCTTTTCAAATATTGAACTGCGAGCGGAAGCAGCGAGCTTTTCAATATTTGATAAAACAACGAGTGTAAATCTCGTACGGCACAGCAAGCCATGTAGTATTCTGTTTATCCTACATAGTTACTGTACTTACATGGATTTGACTAAAAACGTCCCGCAGTCGAGGCGTCCAAATTGAAGAACCTGCTTCCTTTGAAACCTCGATATCTTCTAAAGCCTCGTGCAATCTTCAACGTTTTTGACGTTAAACCAAAGAAACGTCACTCTAGAAACTGTAGCGTGACGAATTAGTTCCTAACGTTCTCCCAGGGGAAACAGTGTTTCCATAATGACGTGTGTCTCGGTGACTTGGCATCATAAGCAGTGGAAAAACAGGTCATTGCAAGATTTGTTTGACACGACCTCATTTACATGATATACACACGTATGGTTTAATGATATTGTTATCTCATGAGTAGTCTGTCTGACGTATGTAGGATAAAAGACGTTATTGCCCAAGGCTGGCCAAAGACGAACTCTGGAGAAATAACTCGGGTGTGCATGGGTTGTGAAAGAGTGATTACTCTTGCTTTTATTGGGGCAAACTTTCCACACGTGCTCCCTGTTTACGTATTTGTGGAGCATATCGTCTTCTGTTTCATCTTGATTGACCAAGGCCGAAGGCCGAGGTTGACAAAGATTAAACAGAAGGCAATATGCTCCCCTCGGACAAACCAAAAAATGCTGGTCTGGCAACAAGCCACCAAACATCGTTTTTGTCATCATCATTTTGGAAGAACAAAAGTACGCACAACAATTACCGGGGATTCCTCTTCTGAACGCAACTTTTAGAATGCAATTCAGGGCCCGAAAACACGTCAGAAGTTCGAGATAACACGTAATACCTTTGGCAGTGTTACTTCAAACGTAACCTAGTCGCCGCTTTTCTTCCAGTATACAAATGTACAGAGCTGACAATCCACGTTTCACCTGAAAGCAGCTGAGACAGGCTGAACTTCTTTAACCCAGTGTGGGACTTTCAGTGGGGCGACCACCCCCAACCCAGCGCGTCCCCAGGTGGCGGATAGGGGAACGGACTTCAGATATGAAGACCAGCCGCTTGCGGCCGCGGACCAAACTGGCGGTGTTTCCTACCAGGATGGAGTGGGGAAGCAGGCGGCACTGCTACTCTCTTCGAAATGCTCCATCGCCCTTCGACGGGACTCATCTAATGCGACTATGGGCGCATTAAAACCCTAGCTCCGGGTGGGATCCCGGCAAATCCTCCCCCCTGTGCTCTCAGGGTAGGACGTACGGGCCATGAGCTAAGGGTGAGGCAACCCCGACAGAAACCTCGAGTGCTGAAGACGGAGGTACTGGGCTGCACGGCGCACTCTAATAAACCATGGTACCACGCATCAACGCCAACCATGACACCATCAGATAGAAGCGACACTCATGGCGCTCGCCCACTGAGGTCCCTCCGGGGTGAGGCAGTGCCGGTCTCCAAGCCTCAAAGGAGTCCAACCTCAGCTACTGGAGGTCCCTCTCGTCCGTCTTGCTGCGCCAAGGGACGGAGGAGGAATGCGACTGGTAGCACAACAACCACTTCAACATCCAAGAAGCGTCAACCTTTTAAGGTGATGCATTGGAATGCAAAAGGAGTCATGAACAAGAAGACAGAGCTAGAACATATCTTGCATGAAAGGAGCATCAACGTCTGCTGCATTCAAGAAACCCACCTGCAGATGGGAAAAACCTTCAAGGTCAGAGGCTACCAGTGCTTCAGATAGGACAGAGCTGACAGACGCAAAGGCGGAGTCCTGACACTAGTTAGGAACAACATCCAAGCCTGCGAAACAGCCGTCCACATGGAGGGAGCAGAGTACCAGATGATTCGGGCCAAACTGAATGACACAGAGTTGCAGATCCTGAACTTTTACTGCCCCAACGACCGTCCACTATCCCTTGACACCATCGAAGTCCCAGACTCGAGCTTTCTCGCAGTAGGGGATTTCAACTCTCACTCCCAGAGTTGGGGTTACAGTCAGATGGATCGCCGGGGTGAAGAAGTGGAAGACTGGCAAGATGGACACCATCTCATCCTCATAAACTCCCCAAATGATACCCCAACCTTCTACTCCAGACAATGGCGCACTACCTCCACTCCAGATCTTGCTCTCTGCACCGAAGATGTCCACCGAGACGTCACCAGGGAGGTGGGAGAGCAGTTAGGAGGAAGTGACCACAGGCCAGTGTTCCTCTCCATCAACAGGAACACTATGAACTACCCTGTCCACCCTCGCTGGAACTACAAGAAGGCTAAATGGAGTCTTTTCAGACACCGAACAAACACTCTTACCAAGGACCTCCATGTCCAAGGTAGAGACATCAGTAACTTTGTCAGAGACCTGAACGCCTGCATCCTGCAAGCAGCCCACGAGTCTATCCCACGAGGTGCTCGCACAGAGTACAAGCCATACTGGACCAACCAGCTACAAGAACTGCAGGATGAAGCTAGGATTCCATTCTTACGGCTGCGGTGCGGCTCCGGCGACGGCAGCGGCGACGGCAATTTGAAAAACATTGATGAAAGAAGGGATGACCCCATTCACACGGGTGCGGTACGGCGACGGCGACGGCGACGGCCCGGCGTGCGTGCGTTTTTTCAAGAAAGCTCCATGTGGCTTTCTGGACTGCCGTCGCCGGACGCCGTCTGGTATTTTGTGGGCGTGTCTCTTTTCCCGCGTTTTTCTCAGAGCCTTTCCGAGCACAAAGAGACGAAAATACTGCTGAAACCTTTCGCCATCGAGTTGCAGTTCTTGAACAAGATGGTGATAGGTTCCATACTGCCGTCTTTTCTCCAAAATGGCATGCACCCACCAGCGATGTCGTCTCTTTTGGCGTTTTTTCATTTGGCGGTACGCTAATAATATTAACATAAATTGTTCTTCATTATGAATGACAGTTTGCATGAGACGAGACCAATGTGGAGCCATGGCGGCATTGGCGGGAAGAGAACATATCCGGACGACGTCGCCGTTATATACGGTTCACGACGATGCGTTTTTCTCGCCAGAGCCGGATGCCGTTGCCGTCGCCGGAGCCGGAGCCGCACCGCAGCCGTAAGAATGGAATCCTAGCTTAAGATGGAATCTGCTAGACAGGCAGCAGAAAGTAGCCCATCAGATGAGAACCACCTACGGCTCCAGCAGACAAAGGCTGAATTTCTCAAGGCCAGACGCAAAAGCTGGAGAGAAAAAACCGCTGCGCTGAATCTTGAGAGAGGCGGAACGAAGCTGTGGAGAGTCGTAGGACAGCTCAATGATGAAGAAAACAGAAGCCAGAATGTGACACTGGAAGAGAACGGAGAGATGCTGACAGGGAGACGAGCAGCTAACCGTCTTGCTGACAACTATGCAGACGAGAGCAATGTACCTGTCAGTCCTGTCCAACAAAGAGAAGCAAGAAGAGAACAGAGAGAGCGTCCACAACACCACACAGATGTGGAACCCATGAAGCAACCCTTCACTCTTCATGAGCTACAAATTGCCTTGAGGAAACTAAAAACCAGGAAATCCCCAGGGCCAGATGGGATCACGAACGAGATGCTGAAGCACCTAGGCAACACAGCTGTCCTGAAACTACTGGAGGTCTTCAATCTCAGCTGGGACACAGGCAAACTGGCACAAGTTTGGCGAGAGGCCATCATGATTCCTATCCATAAGAAAGGAAAGGACAAGAAGAAGCCTGCTAGTTACAGACCAATCAGCTTGACCAGCTGCACTGTGAAGACCCTAGAGAGGATGGTCAACCAGCGCCTGCTTTGGTATCTAGAGACTGAGAACATCCTGGCTCCTGAACAGGCAGGCTTCAGACAGTTTCACAGCACAGAAGACCAGGCAACCTATCTCTCCCAAGAAATAGAAGATGCATTCCAGGAACAGAAGGTCCTCTTCGCCACCTGGATTGATCTATAGAAAGCCTTTGACAAGGTCTGGACTGATGGTCTCCTCGTGAAACTGCAGAGATGTGGAAGCGCAAGCAACATGCTGCGATGGATTAGATGCTATCTTCACAACCGCAGAGCAAGAATCTCAGTCAACGGTCGAGTCGGCAAGAAAATACTACTGCGACATGGTGTCCCACAAGGAGGAGTCCTCTCTCCTACACTCTTCTTGGTCTTCATCAACGACCTTGTACAAATTCTTCCCAAAGGTATCCACGCTGCATTATATGCTGATGATTTGGTGATGTGGTGCAAGGAGGAATACGCCACAACTGCCACTTACAGGATGCAACTGGCTGCTGACCGGCTGGCGGCATGGGCAGATGAATGGTGTGTTGCCATCAACAAGGAAAAGTCCTCCACAACACTCTTCACCCTATCCTCAAAACAAAAGACCGGAACCATCAAGCTTGGTGACAACCCCCTGAGAAGTGATGACGAGGCAACATATCTTGGTGTCACTTTTGACAAGAAACAGACCTGGAAACCCCACATCCACAATGCTGAAGCAAAGGCCAGGCGCAAGCTTGCCATCATGCGGAAGCTAGCCGGAACCAGCTGGGGAGCAAACGAAGAGATACTCAAGCGAGTCTACCAGGGAGCAGTCAGGCCCCATCTTGAGTATGGCTCCACAGCTTGGTCTACAGCAGCGAAGACCCACCAGCAGACACTGGACAGGGTCCAAAACCAAGCCCTCAGGATCATTACTGGATCGATGAGATCCACACCAATAAAGGCCATGGAAGAAGTTGCTGCCATTCAACCCCTCAGTCAGAGAAGAGACGCCAAGGTCATGGTTCAGACAGAGAAATTCAAGTGCCTGCCTGCACATCCGATGAAGAAGAGGATGGATAACCTGACAAAGAACCGTCTCAAGCGCAGCAGCTTCTTACATGAAAGCAAGAGACTTGCCAGAGAGCACCAAGCCTCTGTACCTCCATCAGCACTACCAATCAGCTTCTCAGATCTGCCGCAGCCATGGAATGAAGACTACAAGAATCTTCACATCTCCACCACAGTCCCCTACGTTACCTCAAGAGATTCCCAGAACGACACTGCCAGGCGCACCCTAACACTCGCCATGATTGCTGAACGGTACCCTGAAGACGCCTGGATCCACGCGTATACAGACGGTTCAGCAACAAACGCCGTGGCCAATGGAGGAGCAGGTGTACTTGTCAGATCTCCTGAGGGGCACACTTCTACAGCAGGGATACCAACAGGAAAGTACTGCTCAAACTATGCAGCAGAAGTTCAGGCCATCATGCAAGCAGCCTCCATGATTCATGACTCGGAAAGCGAATGCCCCCAAGTTGTTTTCCTCTTCGATGCACTGTCTGCCTTGGAAGCCCTTGCAGGAAACAAACTTCCTCGTCTGATGTAGAAACTCCAGGAGCTTGCCAAGACTCGACGAGTAGTCCTGCAATGGGTTCCAGCACACTGCGGAATTCCAGGCAATGAAACAGCTGATGAGCTCGCCAAACTCGGAGCCAGGGAGGAACAACGAGACAACCCAGTCAGCTTCGCTGAAAAGAAAACCCTCGTGAAGGCAGCAATGCGACCACAATCTACGAGAGACGCATATCATCTCCTAGAACGATGGCAGCAAGTAGTGATCATGCGACTACGAACTGGTCACTGTCGCCTCAACGCCCACATGTTCAGGAAGCTGAAGCTGACCCCATCACCAACCTGTCCCTGTGGTCTGGAAGACCAGACTCCAGAACATGTCTTAATGACATGCCCCCAACTCAAACCAATCAGAGACAAAGTGTGGCCAGCATCAGTCCCTCTCCGCACCAAACTCTATGGGAGCAGACAAGACCTGGAAGCCACGACGTCATTTGTCTCGCAGACTAAACTGATGGTGTGACGGCGAACGCAGGAAGAAGAAGAAGAACCTGAAAGCTCACCCATATTCACCACCTCGATTTGTCACATAAATTATGACATTTGTTTGTGTTTTATCTCCCAGCTGGTCGCTATGAATGAAAACTCGTGAGAATGACGTCAAAAGATCGGCGTTTGTTACCTTTATCAACCTTCGGCCTTGGTCGATACAGATGAAACAGTACCCAATATTGACGGACTGTGTGATGATATCTTCTGCTATGGTCTGTTGAGACAGTAATATCAAAATCGAGACCGGAGGTCGAGATTTTGATATCACTGTCGAAACAGACCAATAGCAGAAGATATCATCACACAGTCAGTCAATGTTAGATATATTGCTAATTCTCTGGACATTTTGTATTAACTGTAAAGAAATTACAAAAGTATTTGTCTCAGTTTTGGCTGTTCCATATCCCTCCCTCTGATTATTATTTCTTTTTGTTCACTCTTTTCTTGTACTTTTCAGTAATTTAAAATGTCTTTCCTTTCAAAAAGTCTTTAGTCACTTGCTCAACTAAATTCTGGGATAATTACATTTTCATATATATTTATTTGTTTTTAAATTTAGGTGTTTTTGTTTTTGAAGTGGGGAAGCAATAAAGAGGTTGTCGATATCAAAACTGATATCGACGGAAATGTCGTCGATATCACTTTTGCACTGAGCTCAGTTTTGCCCAATTGACCAATGGAAATCCATGTAACATATGAAATAGCAATATAAGATGATATGCTCCCTGCAGATCGACCAAAAGTTGGTATGACGAGAATTAAGCCATTAAACATCTTGTGTTACCTGTACGGGGACGGCAATGTTGTCGACTAGTGTTTTTAGCTGTTCGTCAGAGCAACAGGTTCTGGTACCATCACCTGGCAAATTAATAAACGCAGAAATTACAAAATAAAAACAACAACAAATAAGTACATAAAAAAGATGATTCTTTTTTTAATTTGAAAGTTCGTTAGACAAACGTATAAAGTACCAAGCTAAGGTCATTAATGATATCAACATCTTAACGCGCCTTCTGTCTCTCTGTCTCTCTCTCTGTCTCTCTCTCTATATGCCTCTGTCTGTCTGTCTGTCTGTCTGTCTGTCTGTCTGTCTGTCTGTCTGTCTCTCTATCTTTGTCTCTCTATATGCCTCTGTCTGTCTGTCTGTCTCTCTCTCTCTTTCTCTCTCTCTCTCTCTCTCTCTCTCTCTCTCTCTCTCACACATACACACTCACTCACACTCACTCACCGTACACACACACACACACACACACACACACACACACACACACACACACACACACACACGTACCACCTCCACCACCACCATCACCACCACCAACAACAACAACACCAGCGACAACAGACACAATCAAGCAAACAACATTGAAACATGCTCACCTTGGTACAAGTCAGGGCAGTACTGTTTGAGAAGGCTGACAGCGTGGGGGGTCTGGAGGGGTTTGGCCGGTCCGTTGTACGCACAGTTGACCGGTTTCTTGGTGGCCGGGTCAAACCCGCACTGTCCGTACCACACGCACTGACCACTGTCCCCCTGTACAGAAAGACGGTCACATTCTGTTGTTTATTTATTTAGAACGTCAGTCGCGCGCAAGGTGATGTCATAATATCTCGCAGTTCAATATGACGTCATGTGCGAAAAATGTTTCAAGCAAATACTCTCAAAAATGTACGTCAGTTTTTGGCTCACGTAAGTGTAGCCTATGCGATCGTAACTTTGTCTGTCTGTGCGTGCGTTTGTGTGTGCGTGTGTGCGTGTGTGTGTATGTCTGTGGTAGAAACTTTAACATTTCCGAGTCTATGTGTGAGTGGTTATCCAAGACTATGGATAAAGCTCGCATAAGATTACGTCACGGTCAAAAGTGTTTGACGTCAATTAATGCATCATGACGGCATGCCTCCCTGTAGTCTTTCTCTCTCGCGTGGTGTGTGTGGTCTCGGTCATTGTTATTTTGAGCGGGCCGAGACTATTTGGCAGTCGTGTCCCTGTAAGTAGGCTATGTACATGCAGACAGACAGATCTAGATCTAGTGTCTCTCTTTCTTGCACAGTGTCACCTAAGCTTACTGTGTGTGTGGGTGTGTATGTGTGACGGAGTGATTGAGTTTGTGTTACTGTTTGTCTATTTCTTACGTGAGCCTTGAAGGCTTCGCCTCTTGTTGAGAAATGCTTTTCACAGACAGACACACACACACACACACACGCACACACACACACACACGCACACACACACACGCACACACACACACTCACGCACACACACACACACACACACACACACACACACACACGCACACACACACGCACACACACCGGCACACACACACACACACACACACACACACACGCGCGCGGAACATGGGTATACCGTCTTTGAGTCTGCACATTAGTAAAGTTGACCCGTGAGCTACCGGGCCACCCCGTAATGATAAACAAATGGAAGTATAGTGAATTTGGGGACGAATTTCAGTTTGCTATGACAGTTCGAGACAGTTGTTGTATTGGAACTAGTGCTTCATGAGTCCCTCGTTTCGAATTCTAATAGATGCAAGATATTTTCAAGCCTTTAATGCGTACAATTTTGCCTTCAAATTTCCCAAAATAAATAATGACACAAGTCGGCGGACTGTAATTACGTCACAGGCACATCCCTTCTTTGCACAATGGCGCGCTTTGTTTTGAACCCGTCGACCGGTTCGACGGCACTACAATTTGTCCTTTAATTTGGCTGGGACACCCACTTTACCACCCAGGCACCATGCAGTGAATGCAGACTAACACCAGCGCAGGTTATTTTGGGGGGAAATGAAGCGGTGAAGCCCAAACGGTAAGTAGATCTACACTCATTGCTCAATCATCGTTTCGATAGCTTTACCTTGACCGTGTGTCGTCTGCTAGCGCATTACGTACTGATGTTTGCAAACATATACACGAAGAACACATACAGCAGTAATATATATGAATGTCACATGTTCATTAGAACAAAATGAACCCAATACAGTACTCTTAATTTACATTTGTAGCCTGTGTATGAGTAACAGTGTCGATTGTCTTGCCCTGTGGTACAAAATGTATGGCGGGCCAAATGAGTCAAAATGTCTAAGATACATGCATCATGTTGAACACGAACAAAAAACTTTTCGGGGGTAAGAAAGCAATCTACATCTAAATGACCAGTTGTAAGTGTTTGTTTTTCATAATTTTTAAGCTATTCCTTGGGTTGTTGTTGAAGTTTTTTGTTCTGATCTAAGACAATGTACAGCGCGGAGAGCATAGATTACTGTGGTTCGCGCTATATAAGCTGTCATTATAATTTTTATTATTATTATTATTATTAGTAGTAGTAGTAGTAGTAGTAGTATTAATATCATTATAAGTATTATCATTATTATTGATGTTGTAAGGAACACTGTACAAAGAGGTTTTTTTTATATGTTCCAACATAGCAAAAAATATTTACCCCAAATCGAGAAAAGTACACACAAAGTAAATGGTTTTTTTTCAAAGATTCTTAAGGCGAAAGTGTTTTGTTACAAGTGTTACAGTGTATAATATTAATAATTCTTTCTCACTTTACAGAAACCACAAACAGAGCTTTTGCAGCTTGAACTGAACGTACTGCAGTTTGTCTACGCTATTCGGACTGCAAACTTTGATGAGTTTGTCCAAGCACTGGCGGTTCTGATTCCATGGTTTTTCGCACTGGACCACATACACTATGCGCGGTGGCTTTCTGTGCAGTCTGCGTGACATGTGTCAGCTGTTGACAAGGATTCTATCCGTGTATCAAGCCTTCTATCTGGGTGCATTTGTCGTCAACAAAACTCGGCGGCCATTCTCTTCCATTGCACTTGACCACGCACATGAGCAGTGCAATGCCTTGGCTAAAGGGGATAGAGGTGCGATTGGACTAACAACGAATCCAGTGGCACTGCGAAGGTGGATGGTGGCTGGACCAGAGATTGCACGAATTGTGCAGAGCTTTGAGCAGCAATTACCTTCACATGCGTCTCCTAAGCTGGAACATCATGAGCCATCTGTTGCATTTCAAAAGACTTTCAAGATGAATGTTGAAAAGCGTATTGCAGCTTTTAAAGAAGTCGGCAATCCTTTTGAAGACGACAGTGAGGTTCTGTATGCTATGGACACGATAGTTGTGGACGAAAACTGTGATGTGAAAGCAGTCCAGAGTGTGATCGAAGTCGGACAGCAGCAATACAACGACTTTGTAAAAGAAAGACTCATGGAAAGACCAACACCAGTAACATCTCCATTGCACCGAAACCACCTGAAAGTCTTTGCAAGAAGACACCACAGAAGACTGCAGTTACCATGCTGCGCAATGACTGCTCACTGTTTTCAAGACTGTTCATAGCCTGCCAAACAAGAAAAGGCAATCTGCCCGAGTTTTTCCGCCATGAAAATCAACCAGTACCCCCGGCACTCAGCAAGAATGGAGAAATGAGGACAGGCCAAAAGTCGGACCTTCTCCACTGCCTTGAATGTGTGGTTGGCTGTGATTCTTCTTTGGTTTACGAGCCTAGGGGAGAGAAGTTTGATGATGAGCTGCCCACTACTGATGATACAGGCTTCATGGAAGTGCCTGACCTTCGAACTGAGGATATCCTTCATGGACTGGAAAAAGCTTCTTGTCTTGAAAATCCAGAGCTGAAGGAAGACCTGCTGTTAGCGTGCTCACTAAGCTCCACACACGTTACAAAAACGTCTGCTCGACCAAAGAATGCATTTGCAGAAGTTGATGCCAGGATACTTGATGGTGCTTTCATTGTTCAGCGTCTATCTCCAAAGACATCACGCACGTTTCAGGAGTAGGCAGATTTCGTCTTTATACCATACGTGCTTTCTCAGCTGGAAAAGGTGTCAAGAGTGGATGTTGTCTGGGATATCTACCTTCCTGACAGCTTGAAATCCTCTACACGGCGGAAACGTTGCCATGGGCAGCGACGGAAAGTGACTCCAACTTCACCAATTCCATCGAACTGGATGAGCTTCCTTCGAAACGATGGCAACAAAGAAGATTTGTTCCAGTTTCTCGCAAGAGAACTGATCCGCCAGAAGGTCACGGACAAAGTTGTCATTGCTACATGTGGAGAAAAAGTCATCTGCTCTCCCCCTGATGTTATCCTGTCCACCATTGATAGTTGCAATCAAGAAGAAGCGGACACACGCATGTTTCTTCATGCTGCACACTGTATTGCACAAGGACACAGAAGAATCGCAATACGAACTGCTGACACTGATGTTGTTGTCCTTGCCATTTATTTTGCTGAAAAGTGGCATGGCAATGAGCTGTGGGTATCATTTGGTTCGGGAAAGCATTTTCACCACATTGCTGCACACAAGATTGCTGGTAGTCTTCCGCCTGGAAATGTCAGTGACCTGCCAGTTTTTCATGCATTAACAGGATTTTTTATTTTTATTATTATTCTCTTTATTTATATAGCGCCTTATCCGAAGTTCAAAGCACTTTATGTGAACGGATGTGACACCGTGTACTTTTTCTCGTCAAAAGGCAAGACAACAGCATGGACATCTTGGGCAGCTTTTCCAGAAGCAATTTCAGCTTTCCTTGAACTTGCTGCAATGAGAAAACCTTTCAGCGATTGCATCAGCAAGATTGAACAGTTTGTTGTCTTGATGTATGAGAACAGCACATCGTCAACAGTCCATGAAGCAAGGCAACGCTTGTTCTCTCAGAAGTGCTGTTCCATTGAGAACATTCCTCCCACCTTCGATGCTCTGCATCAGCATGTTCTCCGCGCTGCCTACTGAGCAGAGTTTGTATAGGGGCAATCTCTGCAGAATGCTCCCTCTTTACCTTCTCCAAAGGACTGGGGTTGGACCAAAGAAGAAAAAGAGGGGTGGAAGCCCTTGTGGACCACTTTGCTCCAGGCTGAAGATTCCTGTTACGAACTGATTCGCTGTGGGTGCAAAAAAGGCTGCAAGGCAAGGTGCAAATGTGGAGCTGCAGGTCTTCAGTGCACCGCCCTTTGCAACTGTGGCGGGGACTGTCGGGAACAGTAACAAATCCTGGCGTCACCTGCAAGTTCTGTGAGTTGACAAACATTCCTTTGGTACACTGACGATTCAAATAGTGCTATGTTCAAGTGTTTGTTGGAAAACTGTGTTTTGTTTATTCTTTTTGACACTAACAAAATACATTAATTCATGATTTTGTTTATGTTGGATGTTGATCGGGATTTTAAAAAAAAACTGGTTTTGCATACATGTACTCATAAAAAGAGACTTTTTCTTTTGTGTGTGCTTATGGAAATAGATTTTCACACACACACACACACACACACACACACACACACACACACACACACACACACACACACACACACACACACAGAAAAATGTGATGTGGATTTTGAAATGTACTTGTAAAGTTTTGCTTAGCTTTAACCATCTTTACATTTGTACTTGTGAAGGACGAAATGAGTGGAAAGCATGTAGATTAATATATTTCATTAGAGTGATACAAGTGTTTTGTGTCTGTGCATACATGTAGATATTTTGTTGTAAGATAGTTCTTTGGAGGCAAACGTCTTTCGCTCCCGGTAGTGATGACCTATATTCCAGCAAAAAATAGGTCATATGAGATAGATGAACTTGTCAAAGATAATCAAAAGGTCACAGACTATAGATGAACTTGTCAAAGATAATCAAAAGGTCACAGACTATTGACGGAATTTATTTGGTTAACTGTTATAGATATTACCTCGTGACAACAAAAAAAGCATTTATTGATCCCTGTGACTGTGACAGAATGGTTGGAGACTGTCGAGGGCACACCGTGTGACCTACTTTTGAAAGGTCGCTCCCTGTGTCTGTCAATGAATACGCTTACCTCTAATGAAATATATCAATCTACATGCTTTCCACTCTTTTGTTTGAAAATGCACGCTTTAAATTAATTTTCAAACGCCACACAACGCTACAATGGGGTTCCGGGCAGCTATGACCTATTTTTAATCTAATGTAGGTCATCACACATATGAATCGATCAAGTGTTTTGAAAAACTTGTAGATTAATGCAGGACATTATGTGATCAACTGTTTTAAATTATATCCCTGTAACAAAAATGCATTTATTGATCCCTGTAAACGTTTTCACCGAGTGTCTGGAGACTGTCGAGGGCATACCGTGTGACCTACTTTTGAAGCGTCGGTACCCAGTGTCTGTCAACACAAACGCTTGCCTCTATTAAAAATATTCATCTACATGCTTTTCCTCACACGTGTGTAAAAAAGGCATGCTTCGAACTCGATTTGCATTCTAATGGGGGTGTCTGTTGCCCAACATGCTCACTAGTAAGCGCTCTAAATAATAGAGTGATAGAATAAGTGAGAGTCATGAGGAATTGGAACCATTCTCCCGGCATCTGAGAGAATAAAGTGCCGTACACAAGGCAGACTTCCAAGCAACTTTTCCCCATCTTTTGTTGATTTAAAATCGCTCCCGAGATGTTGGTGCTAGACCGGCGAAAAGTGTGCCATGTGAACGGCCCCAGCGATTTAGCTACGATTTAGGCCAGATCAGTTAGCAGCCAACTCTTAGAGCATTTGGAGGAAGTCTGGCGAGAATCGCCGCTTGAAACTATTTTGAGCGTTTTCGCTGTTCACAAGGGCAGCGATCTTGATTTGACTTGGCGCCGACTAAAATCGTTTGAACGTTGAAAGTTGGTACAAAGTCCACCATGTGAACACCACTTTAGGACAGATTAAGCCGCGACTCAAAATTTCAGTTGACTCGGCAGTGACTTTGCGCAGACTTTTCTTATCGCGCTCACCGATTGGTTAGCTCTGGTCAAACTGCTTTTCCCGCACAACCAGCATTGAAATGAATAAGCGACTTTCACCCTCTGCTGACTTTTGGTAAATGTCAGTGTCATGAAATAACTCTGTCGGGTTTGTATGGGTCGTAACAGAATAAACAAAAAGAAAATAAACAAACTATCCCCACATGCTCCTTGTTCACGTGTTTCAGACACACGCTTCGGCCTGTAATGTCACGTGTTGCAGACACACCCTTCGGCCTGTAATGTCACGTGTTTCAGACACATACTTTGGCCTGTAATGTCACGTGTTTCAGACACATACTTCGGCCTGTAATGTCACGTGTTTCAGACACACCCTTCGGCCTGTAATGTCACGTGTTTCTGACATATACTTTGGCCTGTAATGTCACGTGTTTCAGACACACACTTCGGCCTGTAATGTCACGTGTTTCAGACACACGACTTCGGCCTGTAATGACATTTAGAAAGGTTTGTCAGTCTCGATAAAGCCTCAATCTTGAATGTTGTTATGCCTGTATTCTGAATGATTGGTTTAATCCTACTCAGCGTGTTTCGGTGCAAGAGTATTCACTCTTTTGCAACCCATACAAACCCGACAGAGTTATTTCCCTGTCTCGTCTATTAACTCTGACTGACAACAGTGGTTAGATTATGTCATTTGAACATGCACAGATAGCTTACTGAACGCATCGAGTTTCAAAGATTATCGCTTTTTACTAGGATTTTGACTAAGTTTCAACAGGAAGAAATCCAAGTTTAACACCCAGACGGCAAAGCCACAAGGGGCATGTTCTGTGTTTACCCCGACTTTGGATGAGATACACAACAAGTGCATGCGTGTTTAGGTGGTATCAGCCGGCATCTGCACTTATGGCAGAATGACCGAGGTCGTTTACGTGCCACTGTGGTGACACGGGGGTGGGACACTGCTGGATATCGTCTCTGGGTCAGCACATAGAGTTGACCCGTGTCCGTCTCGGCGGCCCGGATTCGAACCCGGTGTAGGATCCGGTCCGGTCCCCCCTCTGAAGTAGTCCCCCGGGGGACCAATTCGTGGCAAAAACTGCTCTATAATGGTCCCCCCTTAGACATCCAGCCTCGTTTTTCTTAGGCATTCAAGCCATTTTCAATCTATATCTTCGTCCGGTATTCACGACTTGTTTCCGTGACCTTTCGAATTTCATGGGGGCTGCCATTTTGGTTTTGATGCGCTTCCTTTTCCGGTTTACGTATTTTCCGGTTTAACATAGCATTTGCGTTTTTTTGTCAGAAGAGTGATATTTGGTTATGAAGGAAGTCAAGTCCGCCATTACCTGCCACCTCAGTTGAGTGTTTACTTTGAACTTATACTTGAACCGTAACAGTGGGTAGCCAGTTCACAAGACCTGTTCATCATCCTACCAGTTCCAACTGTTGTTATCGATGGGTCGCGCAGCTGGAGGAAGTGTTTATTTCCATTCGGAGCCCAACTTCAGTTCAAAACCAGTCAAAAACTGGCCTTGACATTCCCACATTACGATACCCTTGAATGACATTAGATCTACGGCGTTTCCGCTTGCCCAAATCCCACATGTTGCATGTCTGCTCTTCGAGTTGTTTGGAACTTAGTTCGAATATTTTCTCGAACGTAACTTTTGACCCAGCTGTCAGGTAGTCATCATGAATTAGACGTACACTGGCAGTTATAAATCATGTTGTGCAAAAGACTCTGCAGAAGTAGAACATTGTGGAAAATCGGGAATGCTTTCTCAGTTTGTGCACCCTGGCAACATTCAGCAGGGGAAAAAAACTGCATTGCCTTCCTCTGCAAAACTGTCGCGCGAAGAATGCTGAACGGGCAGCGACGACTAGCTGTTCTTCTTCAAAGTAATAAACTACCCTTCAAACCCTGCAAGTTTGTGCGATTTACTTTGTGGACATGAAGTCAGCAGAGGACTCAGGAATGCCCACTTAATTCTTTGATTGTACTTCCGTCACAAGAACTAAAAGAACATTCAATGTTCGTTAAATCTGTGGATCAAGTGACTCACGAAGCGGAGGAAAAGAAAATCACCAGCAGATCTGTACAAGATGTTGAATTCTGCCAGGGAAACGAAGCCGCCCTCACGGCAGAGAAGTCTCCGCCTACGAAAATCAGTAGATCTAGAGCAAGGTAAACATACGTTTTTCAAAGCTTGTTCACAAACACACACACACACACACACACACACGTACACAAACACACACACGCTCACACCATCACACACACACACACACACATGAAAGAGATGGAATAGCTGATCGAGTGATGACAATGTTGATTGATAAGTATTTTTTGGTGCGGTGAACTTGAGGCTATATTGTTCTATCAATCCATCGATATATTTTACACTTTCACCCCAGAAATGAAGCACGTGTACACATATTGAACACAAGAATCATTTTAAGCTTTCATTGGCATTGTTTCCTTTTTTTGCAGACATGTTGGCAGGAAGTGAGTGTTTCAGTTTCACCCCACTCTTGTAAGGTAGGTTGATCACTGATGACAAGTTCTGATTGTTTTTCCTTTTTAATATTAAACGGATGACAATCCGTACTCTGCAGATGGATCTAACCGAGATGGATCTAACCGATACACGGAAGCAACATTGGGAACACACTGTTATTCAGTCTGTGAATAGTTCATGTGTGAGGGGTATTACTGCAAGTACGTTCACTAATGTAGAGAAATAATTTTGGACTCAAACTTCAAGTTAAATTGTTTCTGCTGTCAGAGCCATCTTTCTGAAGGAACAATATTTTACATGCCACTGGATTGTTGTATATTCCTTATTTTGCAATGACAGGCTCAGCTTTCATTTGATTGTAATGTGTTTCTTATTTGAAGCTTTGTATCATAAAAGCTCTGTAGAAGTGTTGCACATGTTATGCAGACTGCATTAGGCGTGGTAGCTATTGCACCTCCACCCCCCCCCCCCCCCGCCTATTTATCTAACACACCCACCCACACACATACACATGGTGCTGACAAAGGATTTTTTCCATTCTCCTTCAGGCCATCGCTTAATTTCTTGCAGACTGAGGAGCAGAGGACGTTTGAGCCGCTCCTAAACATGGGGCACACAAGCCACAAGGTAAATAAGGTATCAGTTTATAAACAAATGTTTTCACTTTGATTTTTATCGCATCATTTTTTCATTAAACTCTGTAAATTGTGGCAATTACACATTATGCCAATAACATTATTATGAAGAATGAAGATTTTCAACTTATCATTGAAGAAATGAAATCAAGCATTTTTGTTCATTCTGTATTTGATTATTATTTTCCAGTCTTTGGGTTGGCATAGTGGGTGAAATAAGGGTGAGGAGTGTCGGTTGGTGTTATTTTTTCGGTCTTGGTGATGTAATATTTTTCCCACGGTATTCATGGTTATGTTTGACTTTAGTGCAGATTCCAGAACAGCCTCTTAAACTGAAAAGCTACAAGGTCAACACTATAAACAGGTTACTGGTGTCTCAGGCATTGATGTTTTTAAAAAGATTTGCACAGCAATTTATGTGTTTGTAAACAGATAATGAAAATAAAGCATAACAACTTTTATATTTTGTAAGTGGAATTAAATGTTTTCATTTTTTATTTTGAAGTGTTTTTGTATTCAGGGATGGGTGGGGGGTGGTTTTGGTGGTTCTGATTTTTTATGATGTAAGGATTTTTTTCCTTAATTAGTTATTTAATTAGTTTATGAAGGGGGGGCCGAGGGGGGGGGGGGGGGGATTTAAAGTGTATTTCTGGTTTTCGGAGAGGTGCTAAATCTGTTAAAATGGAAATGAAATAAAACAATTGGTGGTGAGGGTTATTACAAAAAAAGTAAGGATTATTTCTCATACCTTTTGATTTTTTACCCAAAAATTATGTTATTTACAATATCATTTGACAGTCCGACACTGAAGACTGCAGACTTCATGGCAGCCACTGACCTGACGATATGACAGCCATGAATTGAATATCGAACGCAGAAGAAGAAAAAGAAGAAGACAGTCTAACAGGAAAATAATTCTGGTATGCTCATAATTTCTATGCCAGTTTGAAAAAAGTCATGAATTGAAGTTTACCCAGGTTAGACATTAGCATGTCGTAATTGTGACAATGAATGTATCCGTAAACGCACCAAGAGACTTACTTTGAAAAATTGAAGTCATGCATCGTCAATATGAAGGGGAAATCATGTTAATTTGGTGGTTTGGATCATCAGCTGTTGCTCATTCGCTATAATGGTCTACTTGACAAAGCCCGTCTTCATGTGCTTCTTTGTTTCTTTATACCTAGTGTAGACAACATGTAGGCGTTTGCAGACTGTTTATTGTATTGCTGTTGTTTGTTTGTGAGTAAAACTATGGTGTGACCTCAATTGTGTGAAATTTGTTGTGTATGTTCTACTTTGTGTAAGGTGTTTCTCCATGCCCCCAGAAGAACCGACATTATATTAAAACCTTCATACCCTGAAAATACTTGCATACTAGATGTTGTTTCTTATTGTAATGATTGGGGACAGGCAAGCTCTTAAATTGTGCAAGCCTTCAGAAAACTGTCAAGTCTGATTTGCTAGAACAAGCGATATTAACACGTTATTAAGATACATATTTGATTAAATATGTGCAGGAACTACTTCAGCAGATTCATATGGCCAGTCTCACAATGCAAGGAAGGTGAGTAAATTGAATTATGTCTCTCCCACCTGTTCTGTGTTTAGTGTCAGCCGTGATTGCCTGATGAGAATTTGAAAACATGTTGCTAACTAACATGAACCCAACCATGAAACGTGATGTAGGTGAGTAGCCCATCTAGAAAAACGAACCTGTTCTAATTCCGAATTAGAACAGGTTCTTTTTTTCTAGATGGGCTACTCACCTACATCACGTTTTATGGTTGGGTTCATGTTAGTTTGCAACATGTTTTCACATAGAAAATCGTGGGCACCTGAACAAATATCTGCACATTACAATGAAGTCTTACTTTGTAATCTGATGGTTTAATAACAACCCCCCCACCCCCCACCCCCACCCCCTACCCCCACCCCCCCCCCCCCCCCCCAGGATCAGGATTCAGCAGTGCTAGGTCGTTGGGGGGGATAGCTATCACTAGGCACTCAGCAATGAATAGTTGAGGTTTTCACGGACATTAACAAAATCCGGTAACCTACGGACAGTAAATTTCAGGGAAGGGAACAAGAACGTCAAAAATGGAAAAGTATGTTTTTTCTTTCAAACCATTGATAGAGCTCTGAAGCTTCACACAAGTTTTGCAGAGAGAGCACTCGGCCTCTTCATTTTTGGCACTAAAACATGCGCACACACAAAAAGAAAGTTTTTAAAAAGTGGCGCCGATGTATTCTCTCACTCACAGCCTTAGAATATTGCAGTTTGTATGTTACCAAATTGAGGCATGATTTTACTCCATCTAATTACCTGACCAAATCTGCGACAGTCGGGCAAACTTCTTACAAGTCGGATTGGGCCTTCAATCAAATACTCAGAAACCAGCAGCTACTTTAAGTAATACTAGTTTTGTTGTTATTTTTTACAGCTTGTACTGAATGTGTTTTCTTTTATCTCCTCAGAATCAAGTCAGCCAGAGAATGACCATTGAGAGGGAGAGCGCACAGTAAAGCATATATGGCATGCACTTCGGTGGACCAGTGCCATCATCTTCATAACAAGAGATGCAGATCATATTTTCTTATGTTTAAGTATAGCTGTTAGCAAAAGTATTTGACGATTCTTGGGTACGACTTTCGTGTTTAATCCTATCAGCTTGTGCACAGCCCCAAAATCTGTTTTATTTTGATTTATCATTTATAGTTTGATTTTTTTTTTAATGGAATTAATCCAAATGTAAATACATCTAAGGTTGCAATATTGTTTTCTTGTATATATACCCTTAAAACTACCTCTTCGTGTAAACAAAATTTAATTGTAAAAAGAAGTGTTTGTTCAAGGGAGATAATTTGAAGCGAATTTTTTTTAAATCAGTGAAACTGCGTAGTGACATCCTCAGTTAAATAAAAAGAATAAGGAATAAAGGTATACACACAGGTTGTACCCATTTTCTTGATTGCACTGCTTTTAAGTAGAAAGCTTTTTTTCTCAGAATTATTTTACAAATAAAATTCAAGGGAGGCAATTGATATGATAAAAAGGAAACATTTTTCTTTTCTTAGAATACTGTACACATTTAGTAAAGTATCATTTACAAGACAAAACACAGGGTTTTTTGGTTTTTTTTCTGTGCCTACTACTTGACAAGAGAACCACGAGATTTGTGCAGATTATTTCAAATTTTCTGTACAGTATATTTTACAAAGACAGATCCATACAATATATATAATTTTGTAATGGATGTTTACAATTTGTAGGTATGGTTTTTTAAATCAACAGTTCGGATAGCCACAACAAGTGTGTATGTCTTGTGATTTGAGAGCTTTAGCACTGGATGCTTAGAATCCTCTTGATCATTTACTTCAGTGGGTTAAGCCACCTTCTCCAAAATCTTCTCTCCTATTCTGTGCTTACTACAGTGGGTTTGACAAGAGAACCACGAGATTTGTTTTTGTACATATCTTGCTTTTATTCTGTACACTT
Organism: Littorina saxatilis; assembly: GCF_037325665.1. Taxonomy (NCBI): domain Eukaryota; kingdom Metazoa; phylum Mollusca; class Gastropoda; order Littorinimorpha; family Littorinidae; genus Littorina; species Littorina saxatilis. The sequence continues at coordinate 12,744,939 of NC_090255.1, read as the reverse complement.
TAATATTTTAATCATAATTATGTGCACATTTTTTTTTAACTGTGTTTTTGTTTTTGTTTTCCTGTATTCAAAGTGTGTATGGAAACCACAACCTGTCACAGCAGTATTATTAATCTGGATCTCCCTGCTAAGAACGTAATTAACAGAACGTGTGCATGTAGCTAAAGAACTTAAAAAGAATTTCTGCTACTTCACTCAAAATACGTCCATCCTCACACTCATATTTTCTTGAAATAATATTTGTTCATACAAACATGTTTGCGAATTATTCAATTTTGCGTAAAATATTCAATTACGATTTCTTTGTGTGTTGCAAAATTATGTAATAAAATTATGCAAGATCAAATTCAAAACAGCAATAAAGCTGCTGACGGCAGAATACCTCTGTTGACTTCTCTATCTGTTGGGTCAAACTATGCCACAGACATGTTTCTTCTAGTAGCTCAATATTACGTGATACAGTCTCAAAGACAGAACAACGCAATAACCTTTTTTTGTGTAGATTCGATTGACTTTTTCCTGAAATAAAATATTCATGAAGCCGGTTCTGACTGAGTTAATATATTTCTGGAAAGCTGAACAACGCAATGCGTCTGTGACTGGTGAAGAAGCAGAGCTGGAGCTTTTTGTATTGTTTGTCGTTGGTTTTATTACACACGCACTTACATACGGTCAACAAAATGTTGCATGTTCCTGCTTGACAAACAAATGCCTGTATACATGCGTGCACGTACGAACATTCATACCTGTGCAAACAATCTGCCACTTCAAGTTCAACACCCAAACCCCACACATTCCTCCAAAAGGAGTCTGAAGTATAATACTGGCATTTGTGGTATTGAACGAGGACCCCAACTTCCATTGTCTAGTGCATGTGGGTCTCATGTTGTACGTGTGAAACCACTTACTTAAAAAAGAAAAAATCTTGTAAGCTTATCAACAAAAAACGAACAATTATATTCTTAAACAAACTGGTTAGAATAACAGATTTAGGAGAATGCAATGCAAGGAACATCATTATCTAATTCGGTCGATGCTTAGATCTAGAAAAGCACCCACTTATTCCAGTATAATAGAGAGAAAAAATCCAATTGAAAAAGTTCCAGATCTAGACAAGGCAGCACTAGCAGCAATTTTAGCTAGCAAACTCGAACTTGCCCTGCATTCATGCAAGGTCGAACCACTTTCCCTGCCTAGTGGAGGTTTGGCGGGTAGAGGGCCGGTGCTGGCACACTCGGGGTGAAACGACATGTCACCTACTTCGATAGCTTCTCAGGATTTACGTGTACAAACAGCGTCCGGGTTTACCGCTTCGATTCTAAACCCTAGTTTCTCATGTTGGTAACAAACTGGCTATTTGTTTATCAGATGTGTCGTTGTTCCACATTAAATGATGCTATAATGCAAGATCGCAATCATTTGGTTATCAAACCAGGTTGTGTTCTTTTTTTCATCACCTTTTTCCGCGCAAACAGTTTTGCGCCATTTCTTTTGCGCAGACTGGGCGGGACAGGAAGCGGAAGCGCATCAAAATTTCTGATTGGACAATGATGCCGACGCCCACTTGACCCCCACTACAATGTCAAGGTCGGAAAGTCGTGAAATGTAGTGCACAGACAGCAATCTCTTTGTTTGACTATATTTTGCAGAAAATAAAATAGATCTGATTTATAATGCCGTTCAAAAGAAAAATGACATGAAATAAAATGAATAATAAATAAATACTGATAAGAAGAAATGAAACCAGTCTCTGATTCTTTCCTTTCTTTTCTCTAAAATTGCTGGTAACATTACTAACATTGTAACAAGAAAAACGAGGCTGGATGTCTAAGGGGGGACCATTATAGAGCAGTTTTTGCCACGAATTGGTCCCCCGGGGGACTACTTCAGAGGGGGGACCGGACCGGATCCTACACCGGGACCCCGGATCACAAATCCAGTGCTCTACCACCTGAGCTACCCGGGCCCCCTCACTGAGTTTCAACAGAACATAATTTAAGGCTTGACGTCCTCACAGGGAATGTCCTATAATTGACATCTATGTCACGTGATACCCCCGTGATACCCTCCTTTTAAAACTTCAATAACACTTATCTCATCCGGGTTCAAGGCCGTTCCCGGACGTCGTGTTTTGGTACATGCCACATGGGATTAGCATGTAACCTAAACTTGCAGTAAGTCTGATGGCCTAAAGCAAACAAGGTATGGCAAGCCGCAATGACCCTACCGTTTTATTTCAAAGTTACTCAACTTATCACGTCGAGGAGTCAAAACCTGCACATTTTTTGTAACGAATTTATGTTGGTGATATGCTAGAGCAAGTTTCAACAAGCTACTATTGTCATTATATATATATAGCTCAGTCGACGTCGGTAAAGCGGCGCCGATTTTTATTTTTATTTTTTTATTCTCTTTTTGTACAGTTTTGTTTTTACATGTATATGCTGTACATTACAGGACATCACCTGACCGAAAGGACAGAATCATATAACAGAAAAGCACACTTGGACAATTACAACATACATGGGGTGGGAGGATGGAATGGGGAGGGGGGAATGTTCAGTGGTTTGGTGGTCGCTGATTTTAAAACCAGTTGTCGCTATCGGCGTGGGCTCGATCCCAAGTTTGGCGAGGGATTTATTTTCCCCGAGTCAACTATGTGCAGACTCTTCTCGGTGTCGAACAGCCCCGTGTGCAAAAATGCGCACGATAAAGATCCCAAGCTCACAGCGAAAGTCTCAGGACGTGAAAACACAAATACAAGCATCATTCACGAAAAAAAAAAGAAAAAAAAAAAGGGTTGCGCCGTATTGTATGGCAGCTCGCTGTCCCAAGTAAGAAAGCAGCCCGAATTTCTGAGATATGAAATGTTATCCTTATCGTTACCTTATAGTATCCTTTTCTCTTATACTGTACATACCGTTATTTGCCTTTCAGCTTCTTTTATTTTGGAAACTTCTTCAAGTTTACCCTCGACCAATGGCGCGGTCTTGGAGGAACCCTAACTGTCTTGATCTGTGTAAAATGTCATATTTTGGTCAAAAATGCAAATAACGTATAAACATTTTGGAGGGACGTTCCAAACCAACAATCAACCAACCAAAACCGAAACAAAACAACAACAACAACAACAACTACAACAACAACAACAACAACAACAACAAACACCAACAAACACCAACAAACAACAACAACAACCAACAAACAACAACACCCAACAACAACAACAACAACAACAACAACAACACCCAACAAACAACAACAACAACAACAACAACAACAAACAAACAAACAAAAACTTACGAGACTGACTGTCCATGTGAAACACACGAAGCAGACGAGAATACGCCAAGTGTGGAAACACTCCATTCTCAAAAAGGCAAAACACAGAAAGACTGCAGTCGGATGTTATTATGACAGTGTGCAGGCAAACGTCTACCAACATGTGAGTGGCCTCTTGTTATGCGTTCAGAGCAAGGAGTGTACTGTATCAGCTCCTTGGTTCAGAGTTAAAGCTGTGGTCTATTTATGACTTTCCGGGGCAACGAGGTTGAAAAATAGGGACGATCAACTTAATCACACGGGTTCACGATGGCTCAGGGGTAAGATAAACCACGCAAAAATAAATTCTTTGACAATTGCTCGCTCTTTACGGAGGGCACCTAGGATGTTCCCGTTTGGTGAGCGTTCAAATGGAAGGGTGTTTGTACTGTGAGTAAAAGCCTGACAGTATCTGTGAGGGTTTACGGGAGGCTTACTGTGCCTTTAATGTTGAGAATTCTACAGGCAGAAAAGCGTGGCCCTCGATCAGTGTTGTGTTAGTTGTTTGTTTGTTTACTTATTTGTCCGTTTGTTCTACTTGCTTATCATTTATTAGAAGGTTGTGTTAGATGTAAGGACAGCTAGGTTGTAAGAAAAGGCGTAGATAGCCTTACACCTATATCCTTGAAAAATTAAGTTTTATCATCATCACATCAGATCTCGCACGTGAACTAATTACATCAAAAGCCTACAGGGAAGGTTAATTATTATTCCCCATCAGTGAGAGGGAGAATTCTGTCTATTTTGGCCGGTACGTAAGAAAATTGTAAAAGATGGTATGTGTGTGTTGGGAAACGCTGCTGTTGCTGAACTTTGGTTCAGTTTTGTGTGTTGCATGTAGTTGACTTATTTGTACTTTGTGGGAAAGTACCGATATTATATTTTGTAAACACAATATTTATGTTTGGACGAGAATGCAGGTGAACTTTCTAGTCCTGTCAAAACAAGTTGTTTACCACGTTGTTTTGAGCCGTGGGTTCGTGGCGTTCGCTCGGATTAAGTGCGTCGGCGCTTTTGATCTCGTCACAAAGAATGTCGCTGATCTAGTCCATGCACGGCTCGTATAATGTAGTTGTATCATGTTCGGTCTGGAATATTTTCGAGATTGAGTATTTGCTATATAGACCAGCGCGATTTGTATGTAAAAAAGCTTCTACTTTGAGTTCTGCTACGATGTGCAGTAGTTGTATGTATGGAATGCTAAATAAATCCTCGAACTCAATTTGACGAGTTGTTTTCTGCTGCTGCGAAGACGGGCGACGTAGAATAAAAGAACACAACTATTAACTATATACGACGTTTGAGAACTTGTGGCAATCTCAAGTGTCGTGTAACAGTGTGTCCATTTGGGCATACTGCACACAGACTTGAGCCCCAGAACGTATAACAACGGGAAAAGTTATTTTCATTTTGGCGGGAGATGCGAACTGACAAACCGCAAAAAGTTTCGTTTGGCTGGCAACACTAAAGGTATGTGTAGGCATCTGGAAGATAGTTGTGAAAAGCTTTTGTTTATCTATCGAACTCTGCGACAAAAAGACAAATCGTGGCTTCAGTGCAATGCTGTGACTCCTGCACTAGCTGCTCCTTTAAATGTGGAATTGAAAATGACAAGGTTATAACGTTGACCATACTGTGTCCGATATTTCACTGGTAACATTCTCAAAACATGGGAAAATAATTCGGGAATCGGTACAAATAGACAGGTCCGGAAATGTGAAATTCGCTCTCTATAAAAAGCGGTAGGCATTTTTGAGGAAAAGCACTTCATGGGTCTTACTTTATGGATCTAGGGGTGCTGACTTCATTTCTGCCGTCTGCCAAGCTCTAATTGTCATATCTTAGGAGTTAGAGGTAAAAAAAAAAAAAATTAAAAGTAAGATGGCCGCCGGCCGGTTAGGAAACTCTTACGTTCAGAGAATCATACAACATCTTGCAAAACATGTTTTTTCACGATTCTGTCATGCTGATCCGTAAATACGATACTTAAAAAGCAAAATGTACCTTGTTGAAGCATACGATTCAAAATTGCGGTAAATAAACTTTCTCCAAAAAGTAACGCATAAGATCACAGAACACCAAGAGCTGCAATCAAAGATTTCGCCTTTACTGTTGAAAGTAACAAATATAATTATCACCACTTGTGTTCCATGTAAAAGAAAAATTACGAAAGTGAAAGCAACCCTTCCTGAAAAAAAACCCACCCAATTACATGACATTGTGTTAATGTCATATGCCGCGTTGTGGCAGTTCAGAATGTTAAAGTTTGAAATAACTGAACGACAAGACCATCCTTTATAATGCAGTAACCTGGACTAGAACAATAAAAACGCATAATGCCTGACTAAATGTCAATTAAAATATTGAAAACATTAAGCAAAATTAATGCTGACCCATCTCTCCAAGGTCACATTTATTAACCAGGCTGGAAAAGCTGTTGTAACAAGAGTTAATACTGGTGATGGTAACTGAGGAAAACAAACAAACAAACATAACTCATAACATTTTATTGATCCAACAAAGGAAATTAAATTGGTCATCAGCACATATAGGTCATTAATTAATAATTATAAAAGAAGAAGAGAAGAAAATTTATAAAACCCATGATAACAAAAAAATATCTAAAGTAATATATGTACAACTACAATACCCTTTTTACTTGCACACTTGACACACCGACACACCAACACACATGCATACATACCTACATACATACCTACATACATACATACATACATACATACATACATACATACATACATACATACATACATACATACATACATACATACATACATTCCATGTTAAAGTGTAGTTAAACAAACAAGGACATGAGATTTACACTATCATGACAAAAACCGTAAGTAGTACTGTACTTAGTGGGTACAACCTTTTGTAAAAAGAGGTTCAAACAAAGAATTAGAAACTACGTAGCAAGCATGAAACATGCTCTTTAAGCATCCAATTGTAAGTCAGTAGTTGTTGAGACGCATAGCACAAAATTACTTTGTTTACTGACTGGAAAACAAAATCACACAGTCCACTGCTATCAACGAGAATCGAAAGCTGCACTTTGCATACGTGACAATGTCATCACATAGTTCGCTTCTTCAAATTGGAAACACATCTAAGTCAACCATTCTGAATCCTTCTTCCCGTGCAAAACATGTTTACACTGAAGTATCAAGCTCAACCACACACGTCTTAGCATTAATGCTGTTGTACACGTTGGTGAACGGCTTGAGCTGGGAGTCATTCAATTTTGCAGTTCTCATTGTCTCTTCTGCATCTGCAAGCCCATGTGCATGGTAAGCGTGACCTCTTGCTTTTGCAGCGGGCTGTCATGCATCTCGTGGTGCAGCTGCAGCTGATCAGTTCCACACAGGACTCTGGGACGGGGCCCAGTGACATCAGAACAGGAACAATTAATTGTCTCGGCTTCGAGTTTCCATCCCATGGTTTGTTTGTTTGTTTGTTTGCTTAACGCCCAGCCGACCACGAAGGGCCATATCAGGGTTCCATTCCATGGTCGCAGTGGGAGGCAGGACTGGATGGGGCGGGGACGTAGCTCAGTTGGTAGCGCGCTGGCTTTGTAGCCAGTTGGTCGCTATCAGCGTGGGTTCGATCCCCACGTTCGGCGAGAGATTTATTTCTCGGAGTCAACTTTGTGCAGACTCTCTTCGGTGTCCGAACACCCCCGTGTGCACACATGCGCACGAAAAAGATCCCACGTTCACAGCGAAAGTCTCAGGGCTTGGAAAACACGAAGACACGCATGCATCATCTCTCGTCTCTGATTATCATGATCGTATTTCGATACGGCTTTGACGAGACAAACCCAATGCTGGTGTGTCGAAGAAGACAGCCACAGCCGGCTTGTTCGAATCAAAGTATCACACCATATCTTCAGCGTATTACCAATACCTGTCCCAATATAGACCGGTTGGTCTAAGAGGACGTTAAACCCTAATAGTCAAGTCAGGACTGGATGCTGCAGGTGAGCCTGTCGCCACACTGTTGCCTGGAAGTGTGCACGTCTGATGTGATGTGACAACGCATCCTTGGTTGGTGTAAGCTTCTCTGGTATGACGCCTTTGACAAATGAAATAGCTTGCAGCGTGCTTCATTGATGTTGGATGTGTCTGACACACCATAGACTTTGCAAACGAACTCTTCTGCTTCTTGGATGGTTCTGTCCCCAAGATCAGGGTCTTCTCCAAGGCACTGCAGGAGACGGTAGTGCTCTTTGAAGGGAGCGTTGATCGGCGAAACAAACAAACAAACAAATCAACTACAACAAACAAACAATGTTTAACCGGTAAAAAAAAACAAAAAAACCACCCACCCCAATGATACTGTAATAAACTTTGCAACCGGTTCTTGATACCTAGCGATTGATTTTTCGTTCGAGAAACTGTCTATACTCATTTACTATGTGTAAGACTTGTTTGGTTTTAGTTGCCCAAAATGATCGATTTCTTGAAGATATCTCTTTCAGATATATCGGTTTGGAATATGACACATTTCTGTTTGTCAACCAAATAGAACTGTTAAAAGTGCGATTGTATTGTATTGTAATAATATTGTATTGTATTGTATTGTATTGTTGGATTGGATTGGATTGTATTGTACATGTATTGCGTTGCGTTGATTTTTGATGTGTTGTATTGTGATGTGTTGTGTTGTGTTGTGTTGTGTTGTGTTGTGATGTGTTCTGTTGTGTTGTGTTGTTGTGATGTGTTGTGTTGTGATGTGTTGTGTTGTATTGTGTTGTGTTGTATTGTGATGTGTTGTGTTGTGTTGTGATGTGTTCTGTTGTGTTGTGTTGTGTTGTTGTGATGTGTTGTGTTGTGATGTGTTGTGTTGTATTGTGTTGTGTTGTATTGTGATGTGTTGTGTTGTGTTGTGTTGTGTTGTGTTGTGTTGTGTTGTGTTGTGTTGTGTTGTGTTGTGAAGTGTTGTGTTGTGTTGTGTTGTGTTGTGTTGTAAATTGACATGGGTATCAGTCCAAACATGACTGCATAAAATAAAATAAATCCTTTGCTTTTTCTCTCTGGGTCTTCTTCGTTGCGAAGTGAAGAGAGGTAACTGCAGCAAACTCTCTCACACTGCATGAGCAGATGTATTAGTGAACCAGTTGTTGCCCCTTGTTTAGCAGACTCGTAAAACCTTGCTGTATTATCAAACTTTCATATTATATCGTTTTCTGGAAAATTAACTTTCAAAAGAGGATTCTTGAAAGCAAATAATCGTTTTGTAATCACATTCAGCAAACAAGCAACCAAGCAAACTAACGAACGAGCGAACGAACGAACAAACGAACGAACGAACAAACGAACGAACGAACGAACGAACGAACGAACGAACGAACAAACAAACAAACAAACAAACAAACAAACAAACAAACAAACAAACAAGAAGACAAAAGCAAAACACAACCTAGCTTGAGAACAGAAAACAATCCTTGGAAACGCTGTTCACTAAACGGTCATACACGTAAAATTCCACTCGTGCAAAAACACGAGTGTACGTGGGAGTTTCAGCCCACGAACGCAGAAGAAGAAGAAGAAGCTGTTCACTTGTTCAGTAATTGTAAAGTTCGAATAAAGCACGAGTAACACTTATATGAATAGGTCTGTTTGTTTTATTGTATTTTTTATATTTAGTCAAGTTTTGACTAAATA
>NC_090255.1:12710934-12723434 GCF_037325665.1 Littorina saxatilis | reverse complement strand
CTGATAGACTGATATATGAACGGATATTTTAGTATCGCTGTTCAAATGAAGCTGTAGACTACACACTTTTTTCCCGACAACGTTCAAACAAATAAGCGTCGCAATACATGTGCGTAGTGTACTACTTGCCATGACTGAGTGACATCGCGGCAAAACGACCGGAGTCATCATGTTCTGCTGAGGAATTCTTGCGTGAAACTGACCTCAGTCAAGCAAATGTGTGAGTGCGTGTGCACTGCAGCCTTGGAATGTCAATAAGGGCAACTGTCAATGTTAACCAATATGAGTATTATGTTAATGGGGAAATTTATTGTTGCCAGTCCAACGTTCCAAACATATACCATTCCTGCTTTTTGCTGTAATTGATTTTGTAACTTTAGCAGTGTATCTTTTTGAGTAGATTTCCGAGTTCTAACTAAATTAAGAACACACACACACACACACACACACACACACACACACATACACACACATACACACACACACACACACACACACGTACACACACACACACACACAAACATAAACACCTGTTATTATTTTGTTATTTAATGCTCCCTTCAGTTCTGCAGACCCCAAATTATTACAGAAAAAGGTTAGAGGAGAGAAATAATAATAACGAAAACAACAATACTTGAAAGCAAATAAAGCATAACGGTCGCATTAAACAAACATACCAGGGTTACAAGTATACACGCGCACATGCATAGCCTACACATTGTCAGTTTCAAGCCGAGAAAATCATGACGAAGTTTAATGGCTGAACACTGTTTATCATTCCCGTTTGTTCGTGTTTACATTCTACAAGGTGATCTTGCCCGAGGTAACTGCAAATCAAATCAAATCAAATCAAATTCGAGTCAAATTTTATTTTTCGAGGGTTGTGGCATAAGCAATTACTACAACGAGCTTTTTTTCAACCAGCCCTCGCCCAGAGAGGGGACTAATCTAATCACATATTTACACGGATATTAACGAAGAAAAAAAGGTAGAGAAAAACAACAACATATTAATATTTACACATTACATATTATTACATATTATACATAAATATAAAGCGTCGTATATGTAACGTAGTGAAAACAATGCTGAATACACATGCATGAGTAAATGTGTTATTAAAGCTTTGAGTGTTTTTGTATGGCTATAATGAACACTGATGCTTTGGAGAAATAAAAATATAACCAAACGAAATCTTCCATCACTGTGATTTTTCGTAATTTAACATTAAATACAGTGAAAGGTGTTTTTTGAAAATATTAAGACTTATTGGGACTCTCGCAAATTCCGGGAGAGAATTCCACAGGACGCTACCAGAATAGGCTAAGCTTGATTTGAAGAGATCTATCCTTGGAATTGGGACGTTAAACTTTCGGTTTGGTTTGACTTTAAAGTTTGCAACGAAAGTTCGTCAGTGGTGCACGGCCGGAAAGTATTTTGTGAAGGAGCACGCCTTCATTTAATTTAGACTGCAGACTAAACAAGGCTAAGAATAGCCCAAGTACCGGTCAATATCGTTACTCCATGGCAGTGACCAACAACAACGACGTATTGACCAGTCTAAGTATAACGCCCTTGCAAGTACTCCTTCTACCAGTACACGCACAGCCAAAACCCAGCCAACAATCTCGAAGGCTATGCTGAATTTGCGCCTGCTGCGAGCTGTGCTATTTTTAGATCCCCTGGGCTGCTGCTTTGGAGTCTGGCACACACGCAGCGCGCAATAATTTAATGAAGGGCTACTTCTCTCTCTGTGTTGATAGAGACGATCTGTTTTCAAAAGATCCGACACTCAGCATGCATTCGATATAATGTTTATACCATATTAAAGACAATTAAATGATGAATTATCACATATAAACTAATTTAGACGAATAAGAACATGCTGAAAGCCTGCACTATTTTCTTTAACGCACGCACAAAACCGGATACGTACACTGTTCCTTCCGGTTTTCATTCAAAATGGCAACCAACGTGTTCAATTGATGTGTTTACAAAAGTGAATCGCAGTTTCTATTGCCTCGGATACTGTAGTTACTTCATATTCAGTGAAGGAAGTCTTGGATTACGTCTTCAAGTATCGACAGTGTGAATTTTTTGTATCAGTTTCCAGTGCTTGGATGTGATGTATTGTTCTAAATCGCCTGACAACAGTCATCCATTGTGATTGTCTTCAAAGTTTTACAAAGTGATTTGCTGTTTTTGATTCTTTGGATACGGTACACTGTTCCTGATCTGTAAATGGCAGGTTTTTTTTAGTAATGTTTCAAAATGGTGAACAAGTGTGGTGTGGTGAACTGTAAAGGAAACTACAACAAGGCGAACAAGTGTCGTTTGTTCAAACTTCCAGCAGACTCATTAGAAAGGCAGAGCTGGATTGCAGCAATCCCTCCACGCGAACACTTTGTGATCAATCCAGAAACATATCGCATCTGTGAACGCCATTGGAAAGAAGGTTATGCTGCAAAAGGGATTGGAACAAAAGCACGGCCTGTTGATCCCCCAACCGAATTTGATGTTCTCAAATCATGTCTGCCGACCTCAAAACCTCCACCTCGTACAACGAATGCTGAGGACCGTCAGCTAGCCTTCTGGAGGGAAAAGGATACTATCAAAGACTTTTCAAGTTTCAGGCCAGAGTCAGAATTGAGAAAAAAGTACACGAATGTCATCATCAATAGAACAAACGATCGGCTTGTGTGTGTCTTCATGAACGATGATTTTAGCGAATCAGAAGTCTCCATCATTGTGGAAAACAAAGCGACACTCACTTGTGTACTTACTCTCATTGCATTTAAGAGTGGAATAAGAGTGCCCTTAGGGAAAATTCTGCATCCTAATAATGGCATGAATTCAAACAGTCAGTTTCTTGAAGCAGTTCATATAGCTGTCAACTTTGAACCCCACTGTGATTCTGTGACCAGAAAAGTTGTAGATATTTTGCGTTCTCATTCGTCCGAGTCTGACTGCTGTAGAGACAATAAGAATGCCCAGAAACTGTCATTTCTTACACATCAGCTGCAGCTTTTGATTGAGAAGCAGTACTCTGTCAATGATTATTGTTTTGCCATCGAGTCGTTCCCCCACTGCAACTATGAACTTCTAAGAGAGTATCTTGTGCTGCCCAGTAAGCGTAAGCTGCAATCTGTAGTTTCATCAGTTGACACTGACTCTGTGTTGAAAGGAACGTTTGAAAAAGTTAAGATCGACCAGCAAAAGAATGTGTTCTTGTTGGTCGACGAAGTGAAAATTAGGCCGACTGTTGCTTTTGCTGGTGGTGTTTTGAGTGGCATGGCAAAAAATGATGAGAACAGCAAAGCAACGTCCATGCTCTGTGTAATGATGAAGGCGCTACACAGGGGACCTAGCGTCATGATTTCTGTGACACCCGTGCACAGGCTGACAGCGGACTACCAGTATGGCGTTGTGATGGAGGCAGCAGGTCGTGTAGAGAAAGCAGGTGGTCATGTTTTAGGGTCCATAACAGACAACCACAAGGTCAATCAACACTTTTGCAAACTGTTCGACAGACAATCAGAGACAACTGCCATAGCCAAGCATCCACTGAGTGAAGAGCGTACCTGGTTCCTCTTATTTGATACAGTTCATCTCCTCAAGTGCATTCGCAACAATTGGATTACTGAAAAGACCAAACAAATAACGCTTGGTGATGATGCAACTGCATCTTTTGAAGACGTTGTGCAGCTGTACAAAGAAGAGAGAGACAACATCCTCAAGACAAGCCCACTCACTCACTCTGCTGTTTGTCCTTCAAAGCTTCAACTTCAAAATGTGAAACATGTTTTGAGAGTTTTCAATGACAAAGTGGTTGCCGCACTGAGGTTGAGAGGATGCAGTCAGACGGCTAGCTTCATTGAAACAGTCCTCAACTGGTGGAAAACTGTCAATGTATCTGGAAAAGGACAAGATCAGCGTCTGAATGACCCACATCGTGCTGTCCAAGAGAAAGCTTCAACTTCCTTGGATACTTTCTTGATGATTTTCAAGCAGGCAGAGTCAGGGCAGGGAGCATCACGGATAAAATGCCTTACTCATGACACCAGGAAGGCTTTGGTTCAAACCATGGAAGGTCTGAAAGCTGTTTGCCACTATCTGCTCACTTCTGCCGGATTTGACTATGTTGTTCTGAGAGAAATTCAAAGTGACAGACTCGAAGGTGAATTTGGAGTCTATCGACAGACAACCGGGGCAAACTGCTTCATGACATCTAGAGATGTATTTTCTGCCAGCCAAAAACGACTCGCCAAACATGCAGCTTCTTTCCTGGAGTCTATCGAGGTTGAGTCTGCGCCAAAAGAGCACACCTGCCTAGGTATTAGTGTTGATTTTGAGGATGCAGCCTCCATGGAGATCTGTACAGCAGACGTGACACTGACAGCAAGTGAGGAGAGCAGTGCAGCTTATGTTGCAGGCTGGCTGGAAAGCAAGTGTGAAGAGGAGCTTGGGTTCACGGACGAAGAGCCCTTTGTCACCAGTGAGGCCAAGGATTTCATCCACCAAGTGTCTAGAGGCAAGTTGAAGACACCACATGCCTGCACATTTGAGCTTGTGAGGATTGGACTTTCTTTTGTGAAAAAGGCTCGTCATCGGGCATGCTGCCGCAAGAGACTTACTGGCATCTTGTGCACATTGGCCAGTTTCAATGACATAGACATTACTTGCGATAGGCTCTTCAGGCATCTCTCCAATGTGCTGCTTCATGGACTTCAGAATCTGGAACGAGACCACGAGAAGGATGCAGTTCTCCTCCAGACTTCAGTGAAAAGAGCTAGAATGATCTGATCCCAGCGAAAGGGTAGGCCTAAGCTTTTTTGACCCCGCCCCCCTCCCACTAAAAAAGGAAAGATAAACACACAAAAATCCCCCATGCTGGTAATGTAAGGTAACATCCCAAGCCTAAGGCTTGGTTATCTGGGTTCAAGTCCCGGCCAGTGTATCTTGATTTTTTTGCGTGTGTAAAATAGTGCAGGCTTTCAAAGTATTTTCACTAAAGTTGATGCAAATTATTTCAATATTCTTTCATGTATTCGTCATCATATCTTTCACAATTACAACTAAAATTAACATTGTAATGCTTTTCAGAGGACACATTTATAAGTTAGTGAACTCTACAATTATATTGATGTTCATAACGTTTTTGCGTCTCTTGAAGTTGAATAGTAGCCTTTTTACTGCTCACCCCCCCCCCCTCCCCCCATATTTCTTTCTCTCTTTTTCATTTTCTTACTTATGAATATGATATCCATTGGTGTTTCATTTATTTCTTTAAGTCCTTTACTTGAATGATGATTTTAAGATAATAATAACAACACATAAAAAGGGCCAAGTAGTCTTACCTCTTCTTGTTCTAAACTCTCACTCTCAGCAAAAAAATTCATCTCAAAACCCATAAAATAGCATTTTTATGTTCACTTTATATCTTCTTTCACAGAATTATGGACAAAAACAACAAAATACAAACTATTTTGGCAGTAGGAAGTCATACAATTGAACAAAGCAATGGCCTCTGAGATCAGAGGCCTGAATTTTGGTCTGCATGTCCTGAGAGAAGTAGTCCTTGCGCCCTTGGTAAAATCCGGTCGTCAACAACGGTAGAACAGCGTGACCAGCGTGACCTCATAGCTATTAATACCAGCACTAGCCAACCAATCACAAAGCTTCGTCAAGCTTTCGTGGCAAGCGGTGTTTTCCGATCGTGGTCTATTTCTGGCCCATCCCGGTGCTTGGCGACCACAATGAGAAGCTAGCTGACTCCACGTGTACGTCGCTGTTGATAAACATTCGAGACTGTTCGACTGGAGTGGGGTGGGTTTTTTTCCGCCTGGCTAGGTATTCTTGTCGGTTGCAAGCTGGCGGGTTTTGCTGATGCAATGGGGTGAATTCTCATCAGAGTCTACGTGGCATAGCGTGATATTTTACACGACGAGAGTTTTTTGCTACACGTGTGTCATCATCTTAGAACAGCCCATCGAATTACACGTATTTGCATCATCGAGAGTAATTGCTTCGTGGTGTGCTGAACGTGTCTGGGTGCACGTGGTTTGAAATTGACATGGACGAAGTTAGTTTACTGCAACCATAGCCTTTTCTGGTGTCATGCTGCGCAGGTTTTTCAGTGAGTGAGTGTGCCGGTGTGTGCACGGTGTGTGTGTGTGTGTGGGGGGGGGGGGGGGGGGGGCGTGGTGCGCGTCACTCAACTTCAGTGACTAGAACACTGCGCGGGTCATCCTGACTCGATCAGTGTAACATGCACTCTTATCATAAGTCACGACGCAGTGCGCCCGACCATAGACCAGACATAGTTTACGTCAAGTTCTCCTCAGTCATCTCTTCTAGAAAGACTGACTGACATGCACACAGCATGGCGACAATACAATCACGAACAACTTGATTTCTAACCCGCATCAGTTCAATTGGCGGTCGCCTCGTGTGCAACAATGAAATCGTGCAATTCAGTGAATCGCAGTAAACGTGTCGGTCCGGCTAGTACTGGAAAACTGACAATAACCGGCGTTCTGGGAAAAGCTACAACGCAATGCTATGCTTAGCTCAGCCTCGCAAAACCGCTAGGCGAAAGAATACAGTGGAACCCCCCTTTTAAGACCCCCCCCCCCCCCCAATTTAGTCATTCCTCCTTTTTAAGACCTTGCTTTTTCAGATTTCGTGTTCATAACCTCTGTATAATTATTTACCTCCATTTTAAGACTCCCCCTTTTGTCTCAATTTTGGAGGTCTTAAAAGGGGGGTTTCATATGACGGCTTACTAGTGCCAAACCTCATAATTGTAATTTTCCCTTGATAAATACCATTTTCACGTGTTTATTACTACTTTTCCCGGGAAAATTAGTATTTTCCCGGAATAATTACTAACTTTCACCTGTTAATTACTAATTTTTACTTTTGGCTCACTTCCTGAAGGATTGCTAGTGCCAAAACTAAAAATTAGTCATTTTCCCGTGAAAATTACTAATTATCCCGTCAAAATGAGTAACTAACGAGTGAAAACAGTAACTGACAGCGTTAATTAGTAATTAGTTAATTAGTAAACCCCAGGTTTTGGCACTAGTAAGCCGTCATAGTTTCACTGTACAATGAACCCGAGCGAAAACTATGCCACACAGTCCTCTTGCGGTTCACTGTATGTAATTCAGCGCGCACCTTTACCTAAACTAACTGCCTGTATTTCTGTTTAATTCCACAATTTTAATACTAATTTTCTTTTTGCTCCCAGTCAAACCTCTATGAAAACGGCAAGTGCAACTGAACTCGGACGCGTAATTATAAATACAGTGTTTGTGATGCTTACATAAGCATCTCCTTGTTGCAAGCACAAGCCTTGTCATGATGAATCTGGTTTACAAAGAAGCAGTCCAACTAAAAAAATGCGGAAATAAAACTTGCTTTTCACTATTTGACCCACAGGAGCTTGTATCAAAAGCGCCGGTCGATCGAAGTACTGATCCCGGCTACTACTTTATCTTTACTAAAGTATTACTACACGTACTATATATGATGCACTATAAAAAAAACTTTTTCTTGCGTGATTCTACTACTGCACACTTTATGATCCCAATGCTGGGAAATTGAGCCTTGGGACAGGGTGGAAATAATAGTAGTAATACTACAGTAGGGATAAAGGAGTAGGATACTTCGATTGATCGGCGCTTTGATGCAAGCTCCTGTGGTTTTGACCTGCACTCTTAGCAAAACGATCGACGCAAAGCGCTTGACTGTTGTTTTGCTCTAGCGAAAAGTCTTCTGCAGCGCGCTAGCTGTAACACTCTGAACTCCAATAATAAACACTGTACGGGTGTAACGATATCAGGCTTCCTCATACAACCAGCTTTTTCAGTCGATATATATACCCGAGACTAAAATGTTGTGTCTTGGTCAAATAAAGAGGTACACTTATTTAATAATTAGAGACAGAAACGCATGTCAGTTTCGTGCAAGTGAAGAAATTGGTGGTGAAATTCAAAAGATTTTACCCCAAAATCTGAATCCTTCGAAAACGCGAGTACATGGGTACGTACGTCCCATGAACGAGAAGCGGGAAAGAATTTTGTGCTGAAGCAAATTTGTAAGTTAAACTTGAAATACAAGTGCTATGGAAGGGAGGGGTGATTTTCATGATTGTGGAGTTCAAGTTATAAAATACAAGACCAACAAGGCCGAATGGGAAAACTGTTAGAATGACACACAAGGAACTTAGTCGAAAAATATCGACAGGGGGCCGACAAATGGTTTAAATGTGAAATGTGTGTATAATAATGGGTGTGGGTCTGAAATCAAGTTAGGTAGTAGTTAACATTTGTTTAAAGAAAAAGAAGACAAGTACAGTAATGCAATATTTATTGTGAAAACCAACGATTGTACAAAGAACATGTGAGGCAACATTATGTCTATGATGGTGTGAAGAAAATTAGTTATGATTTATACTAATATTATTTAGACTTGAGACGGCCCTTGACTCAGACGACTCTGTAGACGGATTGGTTCCGTCCTAACGCAGAATGCAAGTGCGCAGTAGAACTGCTTACAAAACGATTATAACAAAACACTGATTCCATTATTGAAAAGGGGGTATCAGGTAATGCTATAGTTTTTACAAATTGTAGCAAAGTCGACTAACTTTACTATGCCCGACGTTTGCTTGCAAATTACAACACAAACGCGAAAAACTTAACTATTTGTAGAGTTGTAAGGCATTGCAGACAAAGCAACTGCAAGAAAGTGAGGTTTTAGCAGTGTGGAAATCTGCTAAAAACGGTCTTATATCCCTTCCGTTAACATGGTTTCGTCCGGCCATACATGTAGGCTCTTTATGACACTGACCCTGAGCTGACCCTGAGGCCCTGAAAAGGTTTTCACGCAAAAATTCTCTCGAAGAACCAAATGGGTTCGGTGCATTTGTGAGTCTGTCACATGTTGAAGGGCCCCATACGGGTTGAAAGAGATAAGGTACTATGATACTATCGTGTTTTTTTGCAAACCTAGTGCACTACCGTTCTCACGAGATAAGTTACTTCTGTTTTGTTCCGTGTTTTTTTGTGTCCAATTGACACCATGTATGAGAGATGAAACAGAAAAGCCTGTTGTGAAAATGCACAAATTTGGAGCAAAAAACCAAACAAAACAAAAGTAACTGTTCTCATGAGAACGGCAAACAACGACACATGTTGACTGCCCTTAGCTAATTGAAGAAATCACCCCACTCCCCTCCCCCCTGCTGCTAGGTACACGTGTACTGAAGTTAACCTCTGGTTTGACCTGTGTGCCAAGAGTCAGATGAGAGAGAGACAAACCGAGAGCGAGAGCGAGCGAGAGAGAGAGAGAGAGACACACACAGAGACAGACATAGAAAGACAGAAGCGGAGAGACTCAGAGGGAGACACAGACAACTGACATACATACAGAGAGAGAGAGAGAGAGAGAGAGAGAGAGAGAGAGAGAGAAAATTTAACTGATCTCGTTAGAACGGTTGACGCCTTGCAAGGTTTTGACGGCTCGCCCCCATAATAATTATTGTAGTTCTGTAAGACGTTATTTCTGTTTCATTTATGTACTGCACGGTCATCTGAAGGTAGAGACAGTCACAACACTGTCACTGAGCTGTCAGCGCTCGCAATGTTTACTATTTCGACAACACGCATGACAGCAACATAAAATGTTCAAGTTGATGATGTACGTTAGCACACATATACACTTTTCTCTTACCTTGTTGTACTTGAAGTTTGTAGTTCCACGTGAACAAAATCTTCTCGCGCAAAAAGTATCCAGTGACCGGATGTTGTGCAAAAGACTCGCCTATTGTAAGGGTGCGTCGGTGTACACTATAACGAACGCATCTGTCAACCAAGCAAACATTGACATGTACAACACTTATGTTGACAATAGTTCTCATAAAAAACACGTTTTGTCACGCTTGAGAGCATTTCTATGCAAGTGGTGACTACATTATACGTGCCATGGTGACGCGCAAACATTATTGTAGACCCCTTGTGCATAAAAATAGATTCTTCCACATTCTTCCACACAAAGCTTGAAGGCCTCAATCTTCACGCGCAAAAACCGTAGACCAGATTAATAGGTGCTTGATTTTGGTATTTTGAATTACATAACATTAAACTTTAGTTGGGCTTCACGGTCATGGCAACAGCCATAATAATATTATATAATGTATAATATTATATTTCAGCATATGTAAATTACATGTCATCATACCAAACTGTCATACATTTTTATTCCTTCATTATTCTGATTGATCACAACCAAACCTACTATCCCCATTGGACACATCCAAATGCAAGCGCCTGTTCTTGACAATTTGTTGGGTGGGACTTTGCCAGACACACTGTTTGGCGCATGGCCTGTAGGTAAAATGTAAATAACAATGTATTTTCTAATTTGTGCACAAAAGCTTTTTTCTTCTTTTATTTTTTTTAACATAACAATGTTTAATGTCACTGTATGTTTGAAAGACCATGGTCACATTTGTAAAATAAATGTTAAATTAGAAAATAAATAACACTTTGGTTCATGATTTTTTCTACACCTGTGCTAAAAATAAGACATAAAAATGTTGGTATATAAGTCACTCAAATACAACTAGGTATGAATGGCTCGGTTTGAGTTTGTTGCAGTTGACCCTGCACATTGCGACCAATTATGTTTTTGCGATTTTGCCGTCACCCCTCCCATAGGGTGACGTATTTCACAACTTCCTGTGTTACACAAACTCTGTGATGACCAATTTCGCCTTCACACCTCCCATAGGGTGACGGATTTCACAACTTTCTACAGATGAACAATGTTGCCTCCACCCCTCCCATAGGGTGACGGATGTCACAACTTCCTGTGTACACAAACTGATGACGTATTTCACAACAAAATGGCGCTGCCCATGGTCAACCTCGAAACTATCCGTATAGAATGGGGGCGTCCTCGCCCCCATAATCAGAGCCGAGGTACACGAGAAGGTTACCAACCGGGTGGGAGTCAGCCGTGGTGTTGGACTGGTTGAAATTGAGACTGATTTGTTGTGATTTCAACGAATCATACCCTGCGGTTTGTTCTCACCCAGTTGAGTGGCACCCACTTTCGTTTCGTGTACCCGGCCTCAGCCCTAGTTTCACTACACCAGTAGCTATGTGCATAGTTGCTGCACGACCCACACTTTTAGCGAATAAAACTAAACGTCGCAGTTTGCCTTTCGGGGCCAATGTGTTCAGCCGGTTGACTCCGCATCGCAATGGATGGATTTTTGTCTGCTGAACTACAACGATTTTTTTCTAGTACTTTATTGGATTCTATTTTTGTGTTCATCTCTCTGACTGTGTGTGCATATCATGTATATGGCTGCCATTTGTTTACTTATTTTTGATTTAAAATGAGTTTGAAGACATCACCATAAGCCATAGGCTTGGGTGTTTTTCATATTCATAAATGAATGACTATTACATGTGTAAGTAAATGACAATAAAACAGTGTTTAAAACGAAACAGCACTTCGTTCTGTGTGAGCAATATTGCCAATGCAGATCTGTCCATTTAAAAAAAATGTTAATTATTATTATTTAGTATTTATGTTATTATATTTCTTTATGCAGGATAAGAGCATTATTCAACTTATTACATGCCAAATATTTAGTCGCGGAATCCTTTTCTTCATAACACTAACAAAAGAATAGTGAGAAATTCAATCACACAGAACAGTTTCCATACACGATACACATGATGATGCTTCAGCATGGTAGGCCTTATTACGTTCTGAAGAATGGAATAATTTTAATTTGGCAAAAATTCAGCTTTAAAAACAGTGCGCACTATGTTTGACCTCCACCAGTTTTAGCGATAAATAAGGTCACAATACCTCGCCGGGTCGCGCCGTGTATACCGGCACAGTCAAGGAAAGCCTATTTATTTCTAGAGGTGACCCGCACTTTTCACCAAAATAAGAGACGCAATTCGCATCAGTAACGTCCCGGTGCAGTTGTTCTCAGTCAAAGTTATATGCAGACACATGAATTGTTCTCGCAGAGAGGGGCCGTGCCAGCAGTATAAAGCCTGGCATTAATATGGCCAAATCCACTTCGCGAAGTCTACGTCACGAAGCTGAAAGCACATAGCTTTGGTGCTGAATTTTTGGTCAATAGCCGGGATATAGCGGGGATATAGCTCAGTTGGTAGCGCGCTGGATTTGTATTCAGTTGGCCGCTGTCAGCGTGAGTTCGATCCCAGGTTCGGCGGAAATTTATTTCACAGAGTCAACTTTATGTCACTGCAGACTCTCCGCTTCGGTGTCCGAACCTCCCCCCGTGTACACTACATTGGGTGTGCACGTTAAAGATCCCACGATTGACAAAAGGGTCTTTCCTGGCAAAATTGCTTAGGCACAGTTAATAATTGTCTACCTATACCCGTGTGACTTGGAATAATAGGCCGTGAAAGGTAAATATGCGCCGAAATGGCTGCAATCTA
>NC_090255.1:12580934-12705934 GCF_037325665.1 Littorina saxatilis | reverse complement strand
AAACTGATAGACTTTGTTCCCATATCATGCAACTATGTTGCAACTGAAAACTGAGTTTCCTTTGTTTCAGCAAACTGAACTGAAATTGCATGGACTCATATTGCTTTTATACATTCTGTATTTAAATTCCAGAATAAAATCGTTTATACTGCCGCATTCATTGAATAATAATTATATTAATCTAGTGCGGATACTTCGTGCAAGAACGAGAGAGAAGAAGTTATCGATGGGAATAAAATAGATCAATACTCAGTGGCACTTTTTTTTCTCAACGATATTGATCGCTGGCGACTGCTGCGCGGCCGTGCCTGCATGGAATTTTAGCGTGGAACGTCCCGTATTTCCGACATCTTCCCGTAAACAATACATTGACAATTTTACATTTGAATGAATTCTGGAGCAACATTCCAACTGCATTTTGAACACCGCTGGAATTATTTACGTCATAGATTTAGACTTCCAGGTTGTGACTATACAGACAGCTTTCTGCCCTAATAGGGCAGGTGTGTCTTGACGTCACAAGGCATGTGATGAGTTTGAACCAATCAGCGCTAACCACCTAGAAAATAACTCCTCAATGCACTTTGATGTAACTGGGGCAAGATAGTGCGAGAGAAAAGCAAATATGTATTAAGAAGAAAGAAGTAATATTGCTAATCTTTTTAAGAATAGTGAACAAACTAAGTTTTTGAGAAGCAAGTACATTGCTGTTCGTTACATGTAAAACGCAATTTGAACTTCGTAACTGCAGAAAACGGTCGCGGATGTAGAAAAAGAAGTGCGTAATGTGACCGATATCTAGCGCTCTTACACCACAGACCTTCACAATGGCGTCTGCTAGTCCAAGCCGAGTCAAACTCTAGACAAGAAGGGTCTTTTATGAGCCCTTCCCAGGTTTTCAAGTGAACAGGTTTGCTGCAGCTCGGTATTGTTTAACATCTTGATTGTCTGTTGGAGTGTTTCGATCTTGGGTGATCACATAACAGTCGCCGAAGGAGACCATTCTTACTGTGTGTCCGTTGACAGGAAACAGCCACGAATTTCGTCACTTCGTGAAACTGCGACTTTCACGAGCAGCCTGGATTACTAAACCTGGGAAAGGGGGACGTCGATTCAAACTGAAGATTTCATAAATTTATGTCAACGATTCCATACATCGAAATCTATCGTTTCAGCCCATGAGAGGCTGATACTTGATTCTACGTGGACGTTTCAGCTGACATGAAGCGATAACTTCGGTCGAGACTCAGATCAGGTGAATCATCATGATGAACCGGACTTTGTGCTAGAGTAGATCTGTCTTGAGTAGGAATGAACTAATTCCGTAACACATGTGCAATGCCTGATCTGCGACTGTAATCTCTTTTCATACTCACCACCATCGTGCAATAATGGCAGCTCTGATTCTTCTACCGCTTCAGTCAGCCCCCCCTTGTCCTAGTCCGAACAATCTTTGTGGCGGTTGCGATTGTTCAGTGAACGTTGTGTGCAGTGTAAAAAAGTCTGAATGTCTGGACGCTTGTGAGGAAGCCTGATTTTTGCATTGGTGCTATTTATTTATTTCCTTGGACTTGCCTTGTTCTTGAACTCTTAAACTACGCAAGAAAACTGTTTCCAAGTTCATCTGTGTTCATCTCTTTTTCATCTTGCAATTTTTGTGTGGAGCCACCTTTTGAGGGGGTTTGATGAGTTGCATGGGAAACAGGCCCCGACTCTTCATAAGTCATGGGCCGAAAAAGAAAATACTGCCAGATCCTGAACCAAACCTAGGAAATTTAAGTCCAGATGTTCAGTCAGATACGTTACCCTCTTTTGCGAGGCCTGAATCCAAGACAGAAGATTGTCTAAAAGTTGGAAAATATGTTCTCTTCAGAGAAAGTGAGAAGTCGGATGCATACCTGGCGATCGACACAACTACGCAAGAGGAGTTGACATGCAAGGTATGTATTTTTTTTATTCTTTGGTAAGATTCTAAGGTTTTTGAAGAGTTTATGGAGACCTGTTACACAAGGCTACTTAAAAGATAAACATTAAAATTGTGGTCGTCCAGCTGACAGTGAAATAGTGACTGGTACATCTTCCTCTAAGTTTAACATGGTGACAAATTAAATATAATGTGTGTATTACTATTACTATAATATACTATTTGTTGTTTCCTAAATAAATATTGATCAGAATGATTGAAACTGAAGGATATTGTAAAGCGCATAGTGCTTTTAGTTATGCGCTATAGAAATCTCCTTAATAAATAAATAAATAAATAAGAACAGCTGACCTGGAAACAAAGAAAACTTATGAAATTAGCTGTTGTTGAAACAACAGACTTCTTTGAAGTCCTTGTCTTGATAATTCTTGGTTGAACAAAAGTTTAAAATTGGCTAGAACTAAGAAGTAATCCCACTTACCAGAATGTAACTCAATGTGAAAGTAGCTTTATCAGGTTCTATTTTTAGTATCAGTCAGCTGTCCCATGACTCAAAAGTACACTTCCTAGTTACCTGGGAACAAATCTATGTATTCATGCAAACGAAAATCTGGGTAGTAGTGTATGCTTTTTATCCGTCAGCGCTCAGTGTTGTCAAAATTCAAAGTTCAGGTTTGAAAATCAAAGATGATATAATTTATAGTGTCTGACCTATTGGGGTTCAGTTGGGTGGTGAAAGGGAGACAACTCGGGCTGTTGGGTGAGCGCCCGAGATCATGACTGGTGGTGAAATAGACCAGCATTGCGTGGGTTGTCGGGAGTTTAATGACATTGGTGTAGCACGTTGCTGGGTGCGAGTCATAACCGAACTGTACCTAGGTTAGTACTTTCTCGTTTCCTTTGTTCGTCTGATCGCTGATCGTGAAGGACTCTTGACAGCTGACTGACACACAAAGAGGGGTGTGTGTGTTTTGTGGTTGGGGGCTTGTTGCTTGGAATGCTAAGATTGTGCCTGTATTGTCTAGTTGAATTGTCTGCTCTGAATCTGATATTTTAAAAACTTATGTTCACATCACAACATTAGTTTAGACTCGGTGACTGTGAGAGTTTCTCAAGTCCCCCCCCAAAAAAAACCCAATTGATAGGCAGATAAGTTAGCTGAGAGAGGCTTCCAATCCTTATTTTCAGTTCAGAATCAGAAAACTCAAATACTTCAACTAACAGAAGAAAATTGTTTTGAGTTCTTCCCACACATATTAGAACTGAGATGAGACGAACGTGTTGGCTTCAGTCCCAGCATCTTCATGCACTCACTGACTCCGCAATTAGAAAAATCAGGCTGCCCATCCCAGCCATGGGTGTGTTGCACAAAAAGGGAAAGAAGCAGGAAATGTCCCTAACCGTTCATCAAACAGAATATGGGGGGGGGGGGGGGGGGGGGGGGTGAAGGGCCAGCACCGAACGCTCTCCCTGGCCTGTGGCGGCTAACAGCGCTGACCCTTCCCTGTCCAAATCACCTCCTGTTTGTGAGAGGTGAGGAAGGGCAGCTTGGACCACAGAACGGCTTGGTGTTTGGCACAGGCTGTGGTCTGTCCGCACGTCCCTTGACCAACAACTAAGGGGGGGGGGGGGGGGGGGGCTTTCCACTTTTGGGCTAGTTTGTGTGGTGCAGGAAGTTGTTCAAACCCCTTGCCCTTCCTGTTCAGTGCACTCAGAGAGGAAACTTCACCTCTCTTCCTGTTGAAATGCTTTGATGCCAAAGAAAGAGGGAATAAGGGAGGCCAGGGAAGAGGAAGCATACATTGTTTGGGTAGGGCGGAGGGAATGTTCCAAATGAACTCGGACAAGATTTGCAGTTTTGTCTGATCAGCAGATATTCTATTGTGTAATGGTAATACAAGTAGTTTAAGTTGACGCCCTACCTTGTACTTCAAATCATTGTTTTATTCTGATGGTATGTATTACTATAAAGTACAGACACATTTCTCGGCTGACGCTTTGCCAAAAATGATAATGTTGTTAAAGTGATGATCGCCCTGCATCAGTGCCAGTATTATGGCAATGCCAATGGGTTGGACCAACCAAGTTAGTACTTTCAGTATTAGTAGTTACTGGTCTGTGGTGCAATGCTGACTACCGATTGCAAGTCACTGGGCAATCGTGCCTATGACATCAGTTTATGGCTGCACCTGCTTACTTCAGTTGCCTCTGTCTAGCTTCTTCAGTTCACACGGCAGCATATCTTTCAGAACATTTCTGAAATTTAAGTTAGATTTAGAAATTAGAGAAAATTTGGACTTTATAAATATAATACTAATTAGAGTAGCACCTGTATACAATTTAATTATTCACTGGTAGTGTGACTTTGTTGAAATGTTGTGGACAGTGATGGGCCAAATCAAGGTAGTTGGACAGCTGATTTGATTGCCTGCAGTTTTACTGACAGTGACCAATGACTGACTTCTTGGCTGACTATGTTTCATTCATAGTGAACATTTACGTAGTTAACATACAGACACATAGTATTGGTAATACAATCAATTAGAACAAGTTTTTTTAATTAATTATTTGGTCTTTCTTTTGGGTCTTTTCTTTGTCTCTTTTTCACCACAGACATCATTATTAAACATTCATCTTGATTTGTGCAGGTGTTTCCGCTGAACCACTACCGGGACTCGCTGTCTCCGTACTGGCAAGTGGACGGCCATGACCACATCGCCGCTGCCCAGGAGATCATCCTGGGAGAGACCAAGGCCTACATCTTCTTCCCTCACAGCTTCGGCGACCTCCACTCCTACGTGCGACAGAAGAAGCGTCTGAGCGAAGCGGAGGCTCGCGGTCTGTTTCGTCAGATCGTGGCCGCCATCACTCACTGTCACGACAATGGAGTGATCCTGCGCGACCTCAAGCTGCGAAAATTCGTCTTTCAAGATGCTGAGAGGTGAAGATTGTTGGATTTTTAGCTTCTTTTTTTTGTGTGATGGAGGTGTTGGATTAGTTTTTGAAAGGGGTGAATGAGACTTTACACAGAAAAAAGGGGGGAATGTAAAGTGTAAATATGGACTGTATCTGGAATCGCTGTGACTTGCTTAACTTTTGAATGCAGGTCTACGCTGTCACTATCCCATTTCCTTGCTTGCTTCTTTTGTGTCAAACCCATGTTGTCTGATGTAAAGTTGTCAAACTTTATTATAACTCTTAAGTTTACTTGTTTGCTCTTACTTTCAAGATTGTTCAAGATAACGGAAAAAAATAGAAGCAGCGGTTGTGTAGGCAGAACACATACAAGTGGTCTATGTGAACTGAATAACTTATTGGTTTCTTTGCTTGCATTGCAGAACGACATTACAGCTGGAAGGTCTGGAAGACGCTGTGGTGCTGTCGGACGACGACCTTGACGTGCTGAAGGACAAACATGGCTGTCCGGCCTACGTCAGCCCCGAGATCCTCTCCGCCACAGAGTCGGGCTACTCGGGCAAGTCGGCGGACGTGTGGAGTCTGGGCGTGATGCTGTACACCATGCTGGTGGGCCGATACCCGTTCCACGACTCCCAGCCCCTGGCCCTCTTCGGCAAGATTCGCCGCGGCCACTTCCACATTCCCGACTCCCTCTCGCCCAAGGCCCAGTGCCTGATTCGCTGCCTTCTGCGTCGCGACCCCAACGAACGCCTGTCTGCCGGGGAGATCCTGTCCCACCCCTGGTTCAAATCCGTCCCCTCCCTGCGCAGGCCTGCCAACAGCCAACATTCCAAGTTTCAGGTGGTGCCAGATGTCGCTCTGCCCACCCCGGGACCATTCGACTGGTAGCATCACCCTTCGTCCACCCCCCCTTCCCCCCTTGTTCATCTTTTCCTGCAAAGATGTTTACTGCTCAGGAAGCTGGCGACAGCATTAATGTTTGTCGTACAGCGAAAGTAACATTGTGAAAGAGACGAACAACATTTGATTGAGAAAAATATGCTACTGCTGACTTGAAAGTTTTGAGAGGATTGGTGTCATCAGCTTTGCTGGTAAATTATCTGCAAGTTTGAGCGTGCTGTAGGACTCCAGTTACAGAAGTTGGACTAGCTGTGGATACAGCAAGGACAGAAGACTGCATGCAGATATCATTGGAAATCGAAATAGAGTTCTGTACTGCATGGCCTGTGATGATTTTGTTTCAAAGAGAGATCTTTGCTTCAAGGCATCTTAAACCTGCAACGAATTTTTAATCTAAATGAAAGAACCGCAATAAGTGTTGCTGAAGTTGATCCAATGGAAACTGACTCTTCCCTTGGATGGTAATTGCTGTTATGGGCTAGCACTGTAGCAGAGACGAGTTTGAAGTGCTTTTCATCACTCATGAGGACTGTAGTTCACAATGTGTTGCCTGTCGGGTAAGACTATGAAGGAAATCAAAGAGATGAAAGTTCGGACAGATAAGGTTAAAGCTCTACAGCTGTCAAAGGAGCTGACACCAGTTGGCTGCTTCCTGCATTATTCAGTGACATGGTATTATCAACATGAGTGTTGTTAATAACACACACAGTTAGAAGCACTGGCTGTGCATTGTTGAAATGACCATGGTCGGTGCATACTAGACCCAAGAAGAACAATGATACAGGCATAGATAGTTGTATTTGACCTGCTGACAGCCTCGTCAGTTGAAGTCAGAGGTTTTGGTTGTGATTTGGACTTGGACCTTTGAGGTCGTCGAGATCGACCTTTGTGGTCTTGGAGACCTTTTGGTTTGTAGAGTGCAATGTAGGCAAAGAGAGCCCAACAGTTTGTTCACGGCTGTCCACGCTATAGGATGAAGCAAAGCCATTGTGTGTTTGAACTTTGTGCCGACTTGGCACTGAAACAAAAGTGAAACTGCGAGAGAGTTTAGAGGCGCTTGATTAAATAGAAGGAGAAACACTGTAGCTCATTGATAATGTTATCGTCAGTATGTATGCAACTTGCTTGCAAAGTCTCCAGTCAAGCCGTAGAGCAGGTCATGTCTCTTGTCTGCATTTTTGGTACAGAAAACCATAGCCAGTATCAGTGTGTAGTGAATGGTGGGTTGTACGCAACACAAAAAGACTTGAAAATGTTGAAGACTTTTACAAGCTGACAGTACCATGCAAAGGTACACCAGTATATATTATCCTGTTGCTCTTTGTGTGTGTGTGTTCGCATGTGTGTGTGTACATGTAAAGATTAAGGTGTATGTATGACAATGTGTTATGTATGACTATGATAAGAGTGTTTGCATGTGTGACTTTGAGGATTGTGTATGTGTGAAAATCAAAGATGTGTATGACAATAGAGAATGTATGGTAAGCGT
Organism: Littorina saxatilis; assembly: GCF_037325665.1. Lineage (NCBI taxonomy): Eukaryota > Metazoa > Mollusca > Gastropoda > Littorinimorpha > Littorinidae > Littorina > Littorina saxatilis. The sequence goes on along the minus strand of NC_090255.1, from coordinate 12,698,702 downwards.
GTTGACAAGATTAAGGATTTTGTGTACATGGGAAGTGTGTACGCAAGTCCGACAGTCTGCGTGTGGTTGTAAATGCAATGCGTACATGTGTTCACGACTCACGTTTCAGTTTCCATCCCTCCATGTATACATGTGTGTGATATCCATGAGAGAGTGTGACTTACACATTGTGATATTGAACTTTGAGGAGTGCTTTGTTGAAGATGTGAAAGTTTGGTTCCTGAAGTTTGATTCTGTGTTTGTTTGAGAACAGTTGACTGAGAGAGTTTGAGTCCATTTTTTTTTCTCAAGAGTCGATGTTTGTGTCTTGAGATGTTTCCACAATTAATTTTATATGGCAGTTTTGAAATAAAATCTGGAATAGAACCGTTTTGTTTCCATTTCTTTTTGTTTTACTTTTAGCTGTTAATTTTTTTAGCACACAGAAAAATTCATTCTTTCTCCACTTGACTTGTTCTTTGTTTGTCTTGGTTGAAAGGCGAAGCGTTATAGTTTGTGCTCATTTCACAAACAGCAGCCTGATCATGTTTTTATTTTATTTTAGTGTTTGAATGATTTGAGACAGTGGTTTTTTAAAGTTGTTTTTAAGAGACTTACTACTAGTGCCAACAAACGTTGCACATAAAGGTAACATAATTATGTGCCTTACAGTTACAGTACGCCAATCTTGCACACCCCTAATAAAACTATGATCTCCATAAAAAAAATTCAAAACATTTGCGAGAAATTAGAGGGACGATTTATGTACAAAGTGCATATATATAAGATTGAACAAATTTAGAAGGAAGATTTTTGTGCATGCAAAGATTGCCATGACTTAAACTTCAAGTGATTACCATTTTAACCATCCAAAAAAACATCTTCGATCTCTTATTTTATGAGGCGATCAAAATGCCGTGAGAGGATGAAAGCATGAGAAATGGATGTGAAAGTTCATGAAAACATGTAAAGGTTTCTTGAAGAGACCATGTGAGTATGGTGTGAATGTTTGGTTATTTCACACAGATTAAAAAAGGCCAGTAAATGTAATAGATTTGAAAGTTGGGAAATTATGAGTGTAAAATGAAAATGAGTGAAGTAATATTGTCTGACATTCAAGTGAATATGTGCTTACCAGAACTAGCAGCTATAAACCCTCCCAAATGCAGGCTGTTGTGCATCGCTGTGTATGTATTAGTGCTGTCACTTAGTATTGAAGCGTGCTATCTTGCAGAATTCAATTCCTTTTTGTTGGCTATTTAAATTTACCCTCCCCGCCCTGTACGTACTAGTGCTGACACAAAGTATTTAAGTGTGCTGTTTTGCAGATTTCCATTCCTTTTTGTAGGCAAGTTACACCCCCCCCCCCCCCCCCCCGTACACACACACATACTTTCTCTCACGACACCCCCCCCCCCTCACCCCCCTTTCTGTAGAATTCTTGAACATATTTATAAAACAGCAAAAGCAACAAAACTGTAGAAATACTGTCAGTTGCAACGACGCTGTAGAAAGCGGAACAAATCGGAATCAAAGCGACCACAAAATACAGTTGAAGTACATCATATTTGTGTCATATGATAGGCAACTCCTTTGAAAGAAATCAAAAGTATTGCAAAAGACACTGTTTATCACTTGTAGAATGAAGCCTAATGTATCACAAGCGCAAAATGCCGTATGTTTTCTTCTCTTCCTAGCTTTCATCTCCCCCTCCCTCTCATCCCTATCCCAACCTACTCTGAAATAAAGGTTATCTACAAACTCGCAAATAAAGGTTTCAAAATGAAAACTAATGCACTTTCACTTTAAGCTCAGTCTTACTTGCCTGAAACAGAGATGTTTCACAATTCTTCATCTATAGATTCGCTTGACGAATGTCCTGCACGTATGGATGAAAACAAAATACAAATGCCACCGGTGCGTACATGATCAGGAATAGATGTGACAGAAAGATAGCGATTGTTATGAAAGATTTGTTTTATACTGCGACTGTATTGATACGAATGTCGTTTGGTTTTGTATGTCAAATGTCCATGGGTTTAACTTATAATCCAAAGCAGCAATAAAGCAGAACAGCTGTAACTTTGACTCTTTGTTTGATGGCTTGCTTGCCATTGTGGAAAGTTGTGTGTGTGTGTGTGTGTTTAGTACTAATACGCAGGACAAGGAATCTCGATCATCAAAAGCCTGATGTACCTTTATTGTTTAACTGTTTATATCAGTCAAAAAGTCACACACACACACACACACACACACACGAGAGAGAGACAGAGAGAAGGGTCAATTAAAATACGCACACACATACACACAGAGAGAGAAAAGGGTAAATATATATTGAATCCATAGATCACGTCATCACGAATGGCAATGGGCAACAGCTGTGTGAAAAGTACACAATATTCATTAGTGTCAGTGCCAATGTTTTTTTCCTCTCTCTCGATTACATCGATGTTCTTATTATATTGATTAATTCTCTTTGCCTACACGTGCGAGTGATGGTGTTGTGAAAGAGACGCTGCTCATTTGCGAGAGTATGGTGAAACAATCAGCAATAAGCCAATGGTACATAAGACATTGGTGGCACAAAGAAAAATGCTTGTGGCGTGCACGTGAGTAAACACGCGCACGCATGCGCAGGTGCAAACATGTAACGAATACACTCACACACACACACACACGCGCGCACTCTCTCTCTCTCTCTCTCTCTCTCTCTCTCTCTCTCTCTCTCTCTCTCTCTCTCTCTCTCTCTCTCTCTCTCTCTCTCTCTCCTGTCTCTACCGTTATGTATGTCTATATCTCTTTCTCTATTTCCCAGAAACACACATACGTTTTCCATGTCAGTCTTTGTCTCTGTTTGTCTGTCTCCCTCCCTTTCCCCGTTTTTTTTTTAACTACAAGAAATAGAAAATAATGACGCAAAAAGAATCACACACACACACACACACACACACACACACACACGCGCGTGCGAATCTCTCCCCCCCCCCTCCCCACCCCACCCCCTCTGTCTCTTCTGTCTCTGTCTCGTTTTGCCGCACGTGTCTCAGTCAGTCAGTGACCTTTACATGAATACCCCAGATCAATACAACAACATTAATTCCATCTCTATACGTTCTCTCTGCTCCCAAACAGAACCAGGCGAGCAGAAACGGACACAAAAATCAATTCGAGGACGTTTATTCTCGGCAGCGATGACGCGCGAGCGAGGAAGCAATGACGTCACGGCGGAGGTATTGCAACGTACAGCTGGGCGGCCGGCGAGGCGGAGGGATTGTGAAATGCACCGTTTTAAGTTGAAGCGTTCGCACACAGAACGCGAAGGCGAGTGTAACGTGCAGAAAAACGAAAGATCGAAGATGCGAGCCGGGATCGGAGATTGACACAGCACTAGCAGCCCGGTATAACTGACCGCATTTGAACGGGCTGGTTTTGTAAGACGACCTGGGCGGATGGGGGTGGCGGTGGATGATTGGGTTTGGGAACTGAGGCTAGGTTGTCTGAAGAATTTAGGGAGGGGAGAGGAGGGGAGGGGAAGGGGGTTTGGGAACTGAGGCTAGGTTGTCTGAAGAATTTAGGGAGGGGAGAGTAGGGGAGGGGAAGGGGGTTTGGGAACTAAGGCTAGGTTGTCTGAAGAATTTAGGGAGGGGAGAGTAGGGGAGGGGAAGGGGGTTTGGGAACTGAGGCTAGGTTGTCTGAAGAATTTAGGGAGGGGAGAGGAGGGGAGGGGAAGGGGGTTTGGGAACTAAGGCTAGGTTGTCTGAAGAATTTAGGGAGGGGAGAGTAGGGGAGGGGAAGGGGGTTTGGGAACTAAGGCTAGGTTGTCTGAAGAATTTAGGGAGGGGAGAGTAGGGGAGGGGAAGGGGGTTTGGGAACTAAGGCTAGGTTGTCTGAAGAATTTAGGGAGGGGAGAGTAGGGGAGGGGAAGGGGGTTTGGGAACTAAGGCTAGGTTGTCTGAAGAATTTAGGGAGGGGAGAGTAGGGGAGGGGAAGGGGGTTTGGGAACTAAGGCTAGGTTGTCTGAAGAATTTAGGGAGGGGAGAGTAGGGGAGGGGAAGGGGGTTTGGGAACTAAGGCTAGGTTGTCTGAAGAATTTAGGGAGGGGAGAGTAGGGGAGGGGAAGGGGGTTTGGGAACTAAGGCTAGGTTGTCTGAAGAATTTAGGGAGGGGAGAGTAGGGGAGGGGAAGGGGGTTTGGGAACTGAGGCTAGGTTGTCTGAAGAATTTAGGGAGGGGAGAGTAGGGGAGGGGAAGGGGGTTTGGGAACTGAGGCTAGGTTGTCTGAAGAATTTAGGGAGGGGAGAGTAGGGGAGGGGAAGGGGGTTTGGGAACTGAGGCTAGGTTGTCTGAAGAATTTAGGGAGGGGAGAGTAGGGGAGGGGAAGGGGGTTTGGGAACTAAGGCTAGGTTGTCTGAAGAATTTAGGGAGGGGAGAGTAGGGGAGGGGAAGGGGGTTTGGGAACTAAGGCTAGGTTGTCTGAAGAATTTAGGGAGGGGAGAGTAGGGGAGGGGAAGGGGGTTTGGGAACTAAGGCTAGGTTGTCTGAAGAATTTAGGGAGGGGAGAGTAGGGGAGGGGAAGGGGGTTTGGGAACTGAGGCTAGGTTGTCTGAAGAATTTAGGGAGGGGAGAGCAGGGGAGGGGAAGGGGGTTTGGGAACTGAGGCTAGGTTGTCTGAAGAATTTAGGGAGGGGAGAGGAGGGGAGGGGAAGGGGGTTTGGGAACCGAGGCTAGGTTGTCTGAAGAATTTAGGGAGGGGAGAGCAGGGGAGGGGAAGGGGGTTTGGGAACCGAGGCTAGGTTGTCTGAAGAATTTAGGGAGGGGAGAGGAGGGGAGGGGAAGGGGGTTTGGGAACCGAGGCTAGGTTGTCTGAAGAATTTAGGGAGGGGAGAGTAGGGGAGGGGAAGGGGGTTTGGGAACCGAGGCTAGGTTGTCTGAAGAATTTAGGGAGGGGAGAGCAGGGGAGGGGAAGGGGGTTTGGGAACTGAGGCTAGGTTGTCTGAAGAATTTAGGGAGGGGAGAGTAGGGGAGGGGAAGGGGGTTTGGGAACTAAGGCTAGGTTGTCTGAAGAATTTAGGGAGGGGAGAGTAGGGGAGGGGAAGGGGGTTTGGGAACTAAGGCTAGGTTGTCTGAAGAATTTAGGGAGGGGAGAGTAGGGGAGGGGAAGGGGGTTTGGGAACTAAGGCTAGGTTGTCTGAAGAATTTAGGGAGGGGAGAGCAGGGGAGGGGAAGGGGGTTTGGGAACTGAGGCTAGGTTGTCTGAAGAATTTAGGGAGGGGAGAGTAGGGGAGGGGAAGGGGGTTTGGGAACTGAGGCTAGGTTGTCTGAAGAATTTAGGGAGGGGAGAGCAGGGGAGGGGAAGGGGGTTTGGGAACTGAGGCTAGGTTGTCTGAAGAATTTAGGGAGGGGAGAGTAGGGGAGGGGAAGGGGGTTTGGGAACTGAGGCTAGGTTGTCTGAAGAATTTAGGGAGGGGAGAGCAGGGGAGGGGAAGGGGGTTTGGGAACTGAGGCTAGGTTGTCTGAAGAATTTAGGGAGGGGAGAGTAGGGGAGGGGAAGGGGGTTTGGGAACTGAGGCTAGGTTGTCTGAAGAATTTAGGGAGGGGAGAGCAGGGGAGGGGAAGGGGGTTTGGGAACTGAGGCTAGGTTGTCTGAAGAATTTAGGGAGGGAGGGGAGAGCAGGGGAGGGGAAGGGGGTTTGGGAACTGAGGCTAGGTTGTCTGAAGAATTTAGGGAGGGAGGGGAGAGCAGGGGAGGGGAAGGGGGTTTGGGAACTGAGGCTAGGTTGTCTGAAGAATTTAGGGAGGGGAGAGTAGGGGAGGGGAAGGGGGTTTGGGAACTGAGGCTAGGTTGTCTGAAGAATTTAGGGAGGGGAGGGGAGAGGAGGGGAAGGGGGTTTGGGAACTGAGGCTAGGTTGTCTGAAGAATCTAGGGAGGGGAGAGGAGGGGAGGGGAAGGGGGTTTGGGGCAAGAGGGGATGGGAAGAAACGGAGTCGGACGAAAGAGGGATGAAAACGACAGGGTGGGGGGTAGGGAGGGGACGGTAGTTGGGGAGGGTTGGGGGGGGGGGGGGGGTGGTGTGTGCAAAAAGAGGATGAAAAGGACACACGGATACAAACAAAAGAAAGGTGACTGCAGTGTGGTGCTGTGGGTGCAGATAGCAGATGGGGCGGCCCGGGGAAGGGCTGAATGGAGACAGGAGGAGGGCTGAATGGAGACAGGAGAAGGGCTGAATGGAGACAGGAGGAGGGCTGAATGGAGACAGGAGGAGGGCTGAATGGAGACAGGAGGAGGGCTGAATGGAGACAGGAGGAGGGCTGAATGGAGACAGGAGGAGGGCTGAATGGAGACAGGAGGAGGGCTGAATGGAGACAGGAGGAGGGCTGAATGGAGACAGGAGGAGGGCTGAATGGAGACAGGAGGGCTGAATGGAGACAGGAGGGCTGAATGGAGACAGGAGGAGGGCTGAATGGAGACAGGAGGAGGGCTGAATGGAGACAGGAGGGCTGAATGGAGACAGGAGGAGGGCTGAATGGAGACAGGAGGAGGGCTGAATGGAGACAGGAGAAGGGCTGAATGGAGACAGGAGGAGGGCTGAATGGAGACAGGAGGAGGGCTGAATGGAGACAGGAGGAGGGCTGAATGGAGACAGGAGGAGGGCTGAATGGAGACAGGAGGAGGGCTGAATGGAGACAGGAGGAGGGCTGAATGGAGACAGGAGAAGGGCTGAATGGAGACAGGAGGGCTGAATGGAGACAGGAGGAGGGCTGAATGGAGACAGGAGGAGGGCTGAATGGAGACAGGAGAAGGGCTGAATGGAGACAGGAGAAGGGCTGAATGGAGACAGGAGAAGGGCTGAATGGAGACAGGAGGAGGGCTGAATGGAGACAGGAGGAGGGGAGCAGGAACTAGGGGAGGCAAGAAAACAGACTGAGACGGACGTTAATCTGACTGAGAAACTGTAAGCGGATTGACTACCTTCATTTACCTTCTCTTTTTGAACCTTTGAATGTTGGAGGGTGAGGTCAGGGCCAACAGAAGCGAAATAGGCTGGGGACTTGGGTTAAAAGTAAGTTTTGCAATCCGGTCACCGACTGAGTCGGCTTGATATTATTCAGTCTCAGAACCAAGCCCCCGCCCCCCACAATATCAAATTTACTTAGAGAAATATTAGACTATCTTGTAAAGTATATACCCCCCAGTCAGTCAGTTCTAACACCCATCCCAACTCGGCCACACACACAGTCATGTACTGGTTGTCTTAGGTAAGCTCAGTGTTTGTTTTTACCTACAAGTCTAATATTCCACCAGCCGGTGTAGCTCTTTCTTATTTAAGTTCTACCCGGTAGCAAATGAGAACGCACCTGCAACAGTTACAGATGATTTACTCGTAAATGGTTCATAACCGTAAGTAATTGTGAGTGACGATTCTCATCGTCAGCTTTCCAGTGCTGTCGAGCCAACGTATGTTTCTGAGGCGGATTTCCCCCCAACGGAACTGTCAGTGAAGCCTGTTACGGAATCGGTACATTGTAGTTTTGTTTGCCTCTTCGGCATCGAAATGAATATGCGTTACGCCCTGCTAGTGCATTATGCACATGTAGGCGCCTATATATAATGCAGTTTTTTCCAGGAAAAAAAAGCACGAACAAATTGAGGTCAATCGTCAAATGTCGAAATTGATACGGGATACACCCACTTGACGAAGGCCTACACATGCACAGAAACATGCAACTGATTTAGCCTTTTGCAGTGACAAAAATATGTCGAGGCCAATCGTCAGCTGGTTTTTTTTTTAATATATATATACTATATTATCATGTATACATCGATGTCAGTCAGAACAATAGCTGTAGACGTAAAGACTGTGGCACGCATGTCACCGCATGCCTTCACCGACTGACTCAAAATCATGCCTACGCCAGCCAAACTTTTGAGGTCAGGTCAAAATCGTGACGTTGAAACCACGTTGCTGCGTGCAGAGGGCGCGACCCCAAACACTACCGCCCTTTTGCGGGTTTGGAAACTTACACCTTATTCATAAGTATTCACTAACTGGTGCGCCGAGACTTCAAGTTTTGGGTGCAGGTCGCCAAGTGAATGTAGGCACTTTTTTTCTGCAAGTGTCGTCTGCTCAGCAATAAGGTATGACGCAGTTTACTGATTGTCGGTTTGTCCCAAGGTGAGCGCGGAGTTAACACTAGCACTAGACTGCGAATAGTTTCCGTATTAGGCGAAGATCGAAGGCTGTTTTTCTTGACGCAGGAAAGTAGTAATGGCCGATGCTTTCCGGTTCTTGACTACGACGTACGTCACTGAAAGACTGGATAAAACCAGCGGGTACGATCTTTCAGGTTTTGCGCACCTGTCTCAATTGGTTAGTCTATCGCAGTGACCGAATATTCCTATCCCTCTCTTCCTTTATCCGGCTGTTGTCTAGGTGGGTTCAGTTATGCGTATCGGTATTATAATGCATATCAAAACAGTGGAGGCGAATTCAGTATTAGAGCTCACAGTCCTGTGTTATAGCTGCCTTGTTTTGTTTAGCGTGTGCTGACAAAACACTAGCCCCTGCTCGTCAAGCGTTAAACGGTTTGTCTTTCGCCGCTAGCCTGCAGGCGAGTTGGCGTTGTTTATCTCTGGTGGCCACTGTTTATAATTCAGAATCTCGGAACCGAGTCTCAGTAAAAACTCTTGGAGAAGTCTGCAAAGCGAAGACCAGAGCTTTTTTGCTATGTATGTGGGGGTTTTGCAGACGACATTTTGAAGCATACGCGTTGCCATGACTGCATCAAAATGTTGTATTAAAAACTTCGATAAAGTATCTCAGTTGCACATTTTAGCAAGGTCAATTATTATGCTAATTTAAAATCGCTTCAAGCACTTATTGATTAAAACCAAAACTGTGAAATATAATCTGCTAACACTTTCTTTTATCTATCTAGAGAGTATTGCCAGGATGGTCACGTGCTTCCGTTTTAAATAAACGGGATTATGTATGCCACAGTATGGATGAACCGAGTTGCATTCACTGAAGTGGCCGTAACACAGGTTAAATAGCAATCTGTTAAGCACACAATCTCCCCCCCCCCCTCCCCAGCCCCCCAAACAGATTAACAAAATAAAAGAAGATGATTTTAGAAACAGCAGCCGGAGAGAGGCCCGGGGGGGGGGGGGGGGGGGGATTAAAGATTGGAATTTAATTATAATTGGATAGATCCGCCGCACTGCCAAGAAAAGTGTACAGTGTTTCACCCACTTTCCCGAAAATATATGCATCTGTGTTAAAATTGTCAAAATGGAGTTCCAACTTATCATCAGTGATCAGACATAATTATGTAGATAGATGATCAATGTAGGCTATATTATATCTCTGTTATCATGCACTACTGACTCAACAACACAAATACTTGCTGAATATAATATCTCTATTTGAAAGCATATCCAAAGGAACCTTTTGTCTCTGTTGATAAATATCGAAGTTCATTGCATTATCTTTACTCTAGACTTGTATTCAGTTTCTCTGTCAGAGCGGCAAAGTATCGTCTGCTACAGACACCGACCCAGCAGTAAGAAAGCATAGGCTCTAGCTGAATACATTTTATTTTTTTCTCGTCAAAAGTAGAAAATACATTCATTCGTAAAGAAGAACTAGGGTTTAGATGAAAAGGTTAGTCAGTGTAATATCATATATATACCAATAGATTAAGGAAGATTTTTCAAGAAAGTGCCGATTGTGTTTTTTGTGGTTAGGCCTATCTTTTATCGCGAGTTCCGACAGTAGCGGCTCGGTTACTGCGGACCAGCATAACTGAGTTCACACAGAACTATTCTCAGCTGCACTCAACATGGAAAAAACCCTGTGTTAATTGTTTCAAGACAACCACATTTTGTAACACTACTTTGAAACTTCTGCTTCTTGTCATCATTATAATCATTGCAAGGGCTCCAGGAACTGAGAAATGTTAAACACACTTAAAACCACGTAAATGTTACAGGAAGGCGCCTTTACCGCCTATGCATGGTGCCACAGATTTCAGCAGCTAGCGGCCGCCGTGACCTTGCAAGGCGGAGCATCGAAATTTGCGCGGAATATTCAAAAAGCTTAAACCACACTCACTTTTTTTTCTTGAAAACAGCATAAATATTGTTTTAAGCGTAATAAGTTTAATCTGTATGTATGCTGGAGGTGTAAATGCACTAACATGCATATTTTGTTGCTTGTAAGATGTAGTGTTCACTTACAAAACTTTGACAAGTTTGGTCTTTCGGTTGGCGGTGTAATGTGATTCTTATGTACCGGTTCGACATGTAGGAAACAGCAGTATTTAACTGATTTCTTCCGCATTGAATGTTTCTTTGTGCAATCAGTATAGAAGATTGCAGAGAGTGTATTCTGATGATTTAAAATGTGTGTATTATTATTAAGCAGCCCTGATAGTACTGACTATGTCTCTTTCTACTAAACTGACTCAGTGTGTGACTTCTTTAACTGTGCACATTTTCAGCCAGAAATTCATTTCTCTTCCTTGTCTTGCTTGCAAATTTGTTCTTTCCTGGCCGAGCGATAACATAAACACTCCTGCCAAGGGTTGTGTTCTGCGATGTTTTAGAGCTCGGAAAGGCAGCAGAGGGCTTGTCATCAGCTTTCCCTAAATGGATTGCTTGAGGGCTAATAAGGAAGGGATACTGCTATATCAGTGGTGGTTGTTGACATCTTGTATATATACAGCTTGCTGAATCCTAATGCATGGGCCAAAGAAGGAAACTCGGCTCCACTGATTTGATATGCGTTTCAATCTTATCGGCTTCACCGCCGGGCCGCTGCGCCGAATCGTTGAACTGAACCGAAGAGAGAGAGAGAGAAAGAGAGAGGGGGGGGGCAAGAACACTTCTTTATCTTTAGGGTAATAGAACGACAAGACGTTATCTGCTTTTCTACAATTGGCCTTCGCCCTGAGATGATGATGATAATTAGTTTTAACGTCATCTTAGAACCATTTGGCCTAGCTTGGGACAGGTAGAGTTAATATGTTTTATGTGGGGACAAGACACTGGACAAACATGCAAACAGAGAACACATATATGATCGTGTTATATATATGGAAGTCTGTTGTTCTGATATTTCAAAGTGGGGATGGAAGTAATGATTGTGTACGCGGAATATGGTTGGACTGGAGCGGTTTTGGAGGCTTAATTGCTTGTATGTAGAATATGTTTATATTTAAGGCTGAATAAGTTAAAAAAACAAACAAAAAACGCCATGAGAGAGAGAGAGAGAGAGAGAGAGAGAGAGAGAGAGAGAGAGAGAGAGAGAGAGAGAGAGAGAGAGACTCAGACTCAGACTCAGACTCAGAACTTTATTACAAAAGGATAAAGGTTTTAGGCAAAGCCTATTCTTCCAACCTGTCCTTTATACAACACATAAAGACAGACGAACATAACAAATAAAAATTCAATCATATAAGATATAGAAATACATTGTATGAATTGCAATACTATATGCAGTTACGGAATTATATAAGGAGAACTCAAAAATTACAAAATTACATTGACATAGTTAAGCCTTTCATTTTGAGAATTAAGTTGCTCAGATGAGCTACACAGAGAGAGAGAGAGAGAGAGGAAGGAAGGAATGGGAACTTTAGGGGGGGGGGGGCATCGAGGTCAGATGTTGATGTGTTTACTTTCACGTCAAGTTTGAGGTCACGCACACGCTGATGCCAGAATTTAGGCACCTGATGCATAACCAGAGCTATTATGAGCACAATACTGGCTAGAATACTGAGCATGCACAGTACAAGTCGTAGTTGAAATGGGGTGAATTCGCTGGCTCCTGTCTAGAACTGATAAGCCTGCTTCAGTGGTGCAGCATCTATCATGCACTTCGTGTTGAACCAAAACAATCATAAAGTATATAATTATGTGAGGCAGCATTCAAGGATTTCGTCAGTGTTTCCAAAATGAAAAAAATGAAAAAATCGTCGAGTAGGCCTAAAGTGCTTCGTCAGTGTTTTAAAAATATGAAGTAAGCAGCAAGTCAATGTTTCAAAAATATCATCAAGTAGGCTGATTTTAGAACATCACATGCCTCATTTGTCAGGTCACAACTAAAAATATATTTCTTCAAACAGGAAAAGCTTGTCATAACCCGCGCAAAGGAAAGGTCACTCGCATGCTCCGTACATCATGTTAGGCAGGTTGTTTCGACATGGTGAGCAAGAAAAAGAACATAAAAATTGCATTCATATACATCATTCTTTGACCTAAAAATGAGTCATCTTCACTCCGCTTTAACATAGGTTATTAACTGCAGAAAGTTTTACACCGTGAGTCTTGTAAATACGGCAAAAGGAGCGTTCAATTTGAGGTGTTTGGTTCAATATACGAGGGGAAAGGGAGAAAACGGTCAAATTCACAGGCAGGGATAAATCGTTAAACTTCACAAGGTGCGACAGAACATTAACCTCTGGTGCAAGTTTTGTGTCAGGTTTTCAAGGTCAAGAAGGTGCCCCTCAGTGTGACTGCTTGCTTATTACATCAGTGGCTTGAATACGTTGGTCGTGTGATTTCTTTCTGCGTGGCTCGAGTTTGGCGTGACACAGCAGTAAGTTGTCGCGTCCCGAGCATTGTCTTGCTGTGTCATGGTGAAATCACTGAGTATGGGCCCCTCGGTCCGTGTGCAACTGAAGCTGGGGGATTGATCGCCTGGTTGGGTGAAGAGAGACGCAGAAGGTTTTTTCATTAGGCCAATGCCCCTTACGAAGGGGTGTGAACAAAAGGTTAACATTGCATATGATTGCACTCACCAGGTGCACAAGAACAACCCACCGATTATCGCATATAGGCTATATACAATATAATAATATAAAAACATACATTACACGGCAGTTAACTAAGAGGATACAACTTGAATTTAAATGCTTTATACAAATACAGGGACACATTTCTGATAATAGTTTCTTGTGATGAAGCTGAGAGCAAGTTAAGTCGAAAGAGGCTTGAGTTTTTATAATATTTAAATGAAATAAGTTGTTCTCTGAAGATGTTTAAATGTGGGCTACATAAAACAAAATGGACTTCATCTTCTTGCTTTTCTTTACCAAGCGGACACATCAAATCATCGGCATTATGTCTGATATAGGTGAAGAGAGAGAGAGAGAGACTCGAGAGAGGGAGAAAGAGGGGCATAGGTGAGACATGGGCGGAGAGAGAGAGAGAGAGAGAGAGAGAGAGAGAGAGAGAGAGAGAGAGAGAGAGAGACAGACAGACAGACAGACAGACAGACAGACAGACATGGACAGAGACATGTTTACAGTACAGTTAGAGAGGGTTACAACACATTTTGAAATGTAGCATGCCTTTGCAATCATCAGGTTCATCGATGTGTGTGCTGTATGTGTGTGTGTGTCTGTGTGTGTATGTGTGGTGTGTGTGTGTGCGCAGTGTGCGCGCTTGCCATATGTGCTTGAGTGCGTATATGTGTGAGCCCGCCTGTGCATGCGCGCGCCGTATGCGTGCGTCAGTTTACGCGGCGTATGCGTATGTTAGCATGTTCAACAAGAGCTACCAGAATCGACGAAATGACAAGACAGAAGATAACAACAAGTGTTATATAAAAGGAATAGTTGCATTTAGACCCACCCATCAAACCAAACACCGCTACCTAACAACGACTGCACAAAACACCTCAAAACTGGAGAAGCGTATTTCTCCCCATGGCTATAAACTAAAGCTTTTATGATCTCCCGAACGAGACATAATGCTGACATAACTACAGTTCGACCACACCCAACATTTTCAACAGCCTGTGGCTAGCAAGCTACAGCTGTTTAATCTTGTACTGAGACGGCTTTGACATAAACGTGAGGTTTTAGGCGTGGGCTGGACCGAACACTCCCTTCACAAGTCTAACTGACATGACAAAGTATGTGGCAGTTGGTGTAGGTATACGTGACACTCGCAGAAACGTACGAACGCACGCACGTGCGCTAATGAACGAACCTGTGCACATCTACGGTTTCTCCGTAATTTCTCCGATTTTTATATGCAGAATACGGTGCTACGGATTTTTAATTAAAATTCCGAAATTCTGATGTTTTACGCCAAAAAAACACCAACAACTTTTTTTTCTGTTTTAAGATGTTTTGACTAATTAGTTGGCCGTTGCGCTGAAAAGACGTTTTCCGATTTACCGGAAGCGCGCGTGTTCTCCGCATTGAGTCTTTGTTCTTAGACTTAGTTCGTCCAGCGTCTGCGTGGTGATTGAAGTGAAACATGGAAAAGAAAAAAAGAGTGCGAGATTCAAATAGTGAAGAGGAGACACCAGCTCTGTCACCAAAGACTTGAAGAAGAAAACGGCACAACAGTGCTGGAAGTCCAGTCATTCTCAAGACAACCTGGAGATAGTAAAATCAGTCCAGCAAAGGAGACCTTTGACCTTTGAACTGTCGTTACAGCTTACTACTGAAACATTTTAAAAACTTCTGAAATTTTGTTTGTTTACTACTGATGAGCGTTTTGAGTGTGCACAGGTCTGAATTCCGCACACATTCGCATTCATAAACACACGCACGCGCGCAGACAGACACACTGAAACACATACATCACGCACGATCGCCCGTACACACTGACAAAGGCGTATTCACTGGGGTTTTTATAACATTGTTTTCTATTTTGTACAAGGAAACATTGACAACTTTTGCTATACAGCTTGGAAAGCTTAAAGATCGTGTTAGCTGATCAATGCTGCGAAGTTGTTTCAGACTAGCCTACGGTGACAGAAATGTGAGGGTTTAGGCGTGGGCTGGACCGAACATTCTCCTTTCAACTCCAACTGACAAAGCGTGTGTCAAGTCAATGTACATGTAGTCCGATACAGGTTATTTTAGGTCAGCCGCGTGACTGATTTTTTTCAATGAACGAGGAAACCGTGACAATTTTTAGTATACGCTTTCTTAATTGTACAGCTTGATAAAGTCACTGTACATGTATATATATATATATATATCGGCGTAGCGGAGGCCGTTTTGTTTTGCTTTTCTTGTTGTTTGTTTTGTTTGTTTTTACTTGTTTCTTTGAAGATGAATTTTGCCACTTTTGCTTGTTTTTATGTGTTTTCTTTGTACAAGAAACCTTGATAATTTTACTGAACAGCCCCCCAGTGTCCCAGGACCATTCTTTTTCTTTTTTTTCTACCTCACGTGCACTAGGGATTTTGTTTGTGCAAGTTGAATTTTGTGTGGATGGCCGCCCCCCCCCCCCTCCCTCGCCGTCACCCCCATTATCCAACCTCAAGCAATTCCGACCCCCTCTGCTGTTTTGGCACTCATACTCCATTAATTTTGAGTGTGTTTTACAAAAAGAAAACAGAAAAAAAAGATGGTGTTGGTGGTGGTGGTGGTGGTTGCCATGTTAGGGGAGGGGGAAGTTATATTATGCAGTTCGACAGGGCGTGTTCCAGTTAGCCCACATAGGTAATTAAGGTCGGCGCGACAGCATGCTTGGCATGCAGCCTACAACAGCTACAATAAAGCCTTGACACGTACTCTTTGGTTCTCTACCTTGCAAAACGAAAGTCAGTTGTTTGACGTTAGATGCTTTTTTTTGCCATGTGCAATGAAACCTTCACTTGAAGTGTTGCACACTGCCTGGGACAAATCCTTGCACAAATTCACGAGTCGGTTAAAGCCAGCATACGTAAGACACGGCCTTTTTTGTAACCCGAAGTTCGCGATGACTTCGCGAAGTCTCTTTGCCCAAACATTCAGTGCCAAACATTCAGTGCCAAACATTCAGTGCCAAAGCTTCGTGCAGCGAGCTTCGTGAGTTAGACTTCGCCGTAAGTCGACTTCGCCCAAATAAAATGACAAAGTTTTTGACTTGCACAATGAAACCTTGACAATTACTGCTGTACGCCACCAGAAACAAATACCTCGTCTGACGTGACTGACCGTGAGTCAGGGCTCTCATTTTTTTTTTAATACATTTTTCTCAGTGAAGGTTGCCTCGACTTAATTGGCAAAGCGTATGTCAGTCGGTTCGGATAGGTCGTTTGAGGTCGGCGTGACATTTTTTGGCGTGAACTTTTACACGAAAACCTAATCTTTGTTATACACCTACAACTTGACAATTGTTGTCATATATATTGCATAAACGTCTGAAACATGATTTTGTAAATGAAAAATGTGCTCTGGCAGTATGTGTGTGTGCGTGTGTGTGTGTGTGTGTGTGTGTGTGTGTGTGTGTGTGTGTGTGTGTGTGTGTGTGTGTGTGCTATCTCCTTATTTCTTATTTGAAAAAAAAAACCCTTTTGTAAAGATGCGGAGAGAAAGATTGGAACGAAGAAAGAAAAAACGTACGATACATCTCCAACCATTCAACCATATTAATATAATAAACTGTTCGTTTTTAATTTTCAAAGAGATTGTGTAGATTTTGGGTGTTTTGTTCAAACATTGAAAGCAGCATAATAGTGTGCCTATAGGGTGTCCTGAATTGAGCCCCAATTTGACTTTGCGAAGTCTGTTTTCCGAAAATTCAGTAATAAAGAGTCTTCACGAAGTTGACTTCGCCCAATGATGGCCGAATGGCCAAGTGGATGACATCCGCCTCCTAATTGGAAGGTCGTGAGTTCAAATCCCGGCCGCGGCCGCTTGGTGAGCTAAGGGTGGAGATTTGTCCGATCTCCCAGGTCACCTTATGTGCAGACCTGCTTGTGCCTTGTTCACGCACGCACAAGACCAAGTGCGCACGGAAATGAGCCTGTAATCTATCAGACTTCGGCGGGTTAAAGGAACACGAAAATACTAATCACGCATCTCCCGAAAGCGGCGTATGGCTGCCTAAATGGCGGGGTAAAACGGTCATACACGTTCAAGCCGAGGGAATTTCAGCCCATGAACGAAGAAGAAGAAGACTTCGCCCAATTAGTACCAGACTTAACTGTCAATCGCAGTAACAGTAAATGCCATGGAGAATCAATCAGCATTAACCAAAGCCGTTGTTC
This sequence comes from Littorina saxatilis, assembly GCF_037325665.1. NCBI lineage: Eukaryota > Metazoa > Mollusca > Gastropoda > Littorinimorpha > Littorinidae > Littorina > Littorina saxatilis. The sequence goes on along the minus strand of NC_090255.1, from coordinate 12,681,724 downwards.
AATCAGTGCTAAGCGATAATTACGTGATAGCTAGCATTTCACGAGTCAGTTGTGTGGCACTGAGACTGACAGTAAACAAATTGTTATTGTACGCCTGTTTCCATTTTCACATCCACTTCCAGCAAATGGACATACACCCACGTTACACCTACGTTACACCTACGTTACACCTACGTACGTGCCCGAAAGAAGAGCTGCCAACCTATCCTTTATGGAAAGAATCGATCTTCTTAAAGCAACAGGTATGTTGCCAATATTTATTCTCTTCGCAGTAACAAGTCGCGTAAGGCGAAAATACAATATTTAGTCAAGTAGCTGTCGAACTCACAGAATGAAACTGAACGCAATGCAACGCAGCAAGACCGTATACTCGTAGTCCACCGCTCACGGCATAGGCAGTGAAATTGACAAGAAGAGCGGGGTAGTAGTTGCGCTAAGAAGGATAGCACGCTTTTCTGTACCTCTCTTTGTTTTAACTTTCTGAGCGTGTTTTTAATCCAAACATATCATATCTATATGTTTTTGGAATCAGGAACCGACAAGGAATAAGATGAAAGTGTTTTTAAATTGATTTCGACAATTTAATTTTGATAATAATTTTTATATATTTAATTTTCAGAGCTTGTTTTTAATCCGAATATAACATATTTATATGTTTTTGGAATCAGCAAATGATGGAGAATAAGATAAACGTAAATTTGGATCGTTTTATAAATTTTTTTTTTTTTTTTACAATTTTCAGATTTTTAATGACCAAAGTCATTAATTAATTTTTAAGCCACCAAGCTGAAATGCAATACCGAACCCCGGGCTTTGTCGAAGATTACTTGACCAAAATTTCAACCAATTTGGTTGAAAAATGAGGGCGTGACAGTGCCGCCTCAACTTTCACGAAAAGCCGGATATGACGTCATCAAAGAAATTTATCAAAAAAATGAAAACAACGTTCGGGGATTTCATACCCAGGAACTCTCATGTCAAATTTCATAAAGATCGGTCCAGTAGTTTAGTCTGAATCGCTCTACACACACACACACACACACACACACGCACATACACCATACCCTCGTTTCGATTCCCCCTCGATGTTAAAATATTAGTATAATAATCAAAACTTGACTAAATATAAAAACCGTAATTCTTCTTGTTCTGTCGTCTGTCTTTTTTTTTTTTTTTTTGCCTGAGGAAGTCTTCTTCTTCTTCGTTCATGGGCTGACATTCCCACGGCTTGAACGTGTATGACCGTGGTCGAAACGTCGTGCTTTGTTATTCGTATCGTCTTCGTCAAACACGTGAGTACAGTATTTGTTTGGTCTTTTTATTTCTCGCTCTCACGCGCAGTCACCATTGTTCTGCTTTCGTTATAAAAACCGTGTTTAATTTTTTTTGTTGGGGGGGGGGGGGGGGGTCAAAAGAGTACTTACCATGATGAATCAATCGGCATTAACCAAAACCATAGTTCAGTCATTTACTAAGAGCTAATCGCGTGATAGCTAGCACTTCGCGAGTCAGTTTTGTGTCACAGACTGACACTAAACAAATTGTTATTGTACGTCTGTTTCCATTTTCACATCCTCTTTCAGCAAATGGATACATGTTTAGTTACGCACGTGTCGGTAAAAAACCTGCTGTAGATCTATCCTTTAATGGAAAGAATGAGTCTTCTTAAAGCAACAGGTATGTTGCCAATATTTATTCTCTGCACAGTAGCACAAAAAAACAACAACCCCGTGTTAAAAAATAAATAAAATTATTTGGGCATAACAGTACTTTCCATGATGAATCAATCGGCATTAACTAAAACCGTTGTTCAGTCATTTACTAAGTGCTAAGCAATAATTACGTGATAGTACTTTCAAAGACTGACACTAAACAAATTGTTATTGAGTTTCTGTTTTCATTTTCACTTCCAACAAATGGACATACACTGACGTAGGCTTAAATGGCCGAAAGAAGCGTTTTCAAGCTATCCTTGATGGAAAGAATGGATCTTCTTAAAGCGCCAGGTATGTTTTTGTTTGTTTTTCTACTTCACAGAAACAATACAAACCCTGTTTATAACACAAATTATTTGTTTGTTTGTTTGTTTGTTATTTTACGAAACATTTGCCGAAATGGCCATAGAAGTTTCGAATATTTTCCGGCAGGTCTTGGTGTCACTTTATCCATGACGTCAAAAAGTTCGGCAATATACGTTTTCCGGAGATACCTCTGTCAGGATTTTCAAGTGGCGTGGCGGTAGAGTAAGAGCCCCTTTTAGTGAGTCAAGTTTTTCAAAGCGATACGTAGCGACTATCACGTTGTTGACCGGCTTTAACATGTCATCGCGACAACAACTACCACCTCTGATGTGTTTGTTATGCATTGGGCTCTCAACATGATACCGTTTTGTTTCGAAAATATGCACACTATGCCGGTGTAACACGAAATTTTTACTCCACGAAAAATTTACTCCGGAGTAAATATTTCGTACGAAATTCTTACTCCGAGTACACTTTTCGTACGAGAAAAGAACTCCCCAAGGCACGAAAAAATTACTCCCTCCACGAAATTTTTACTCCCCATTTTTTTTACTTCCAGTAAAAATCTCGTACGCAAAAATGGGATGCGGGCGAAGGGATAATGCCAATAAGTGATCTCGCGCAAACGAATGTCGCGCTACCCTCCTTCCACCCCTTCCACCACCAAGACTAACAGGGGACAAGGGAGTAAAAATTTCGTACACCTGGCATGGGAAGTTAAATTGCTCGTGTTGGGGTGAAGTAATTTATTCGTTATCTATTCGTCAGGGGAGTAACATTTTTGTACGAAATGTTTACTCGGAACTCACCTGTCTTGGGGAGTAATTTTCTCGTGCAATGGGGGAGTGCTTTTTTCGTAAAAGGAGTCACTTTTTCGTACGAAATGTTTACTCCGGAGTAAAATTCTCGTGGGAGTAATTTTCTCGTGTTACACCGGTATAGTAGGCTGCTAGCTGCTTGCCTCGCGTCGCTTTGAAAAGCTTGAGTCAGTAAAAGGGGCCCTTACTCTGCCACACCGCTTAAAAATCATGACGGAGTTATTTCCGAACATCGTCTATTCAGAAAAAAATGACGGTATAGTAAAGTTTCCGACGATTTGAAATATGTTTTGAGAGAGAGAGAGAGAGAGAGAGAGAGAGAGAGAGAGAGAGAGAGAGAGAGAGAGAGAGAGAGAGAGAGAGAGAGAGAGAGAGAGAGAGAGAGAGAGAGAGAGAGAGAGAGAGAGAAGGATCAAAAACAGAGAGAAAAAATCCCCTGATGGGTTGGTACCACACTCATTTAACACACTTTCTAAACAGTACTTGCATTATATACATACTCATGACATTTAACAATGTTTCGAATCATGACCTTAAAATCTGTCAATTTTACGACAGAGTGTAAACAGACCAAAACATGTTGAAGACAATACCGCTTTAAAGACCCAGTCCGCCTCATGAAGAACCTCACCATCTCAGACCTGGCCAGGCTTTTACATGGGCTAAGACCATCTTTCTTTCTTTCTTTCTTTATTTGGTGTTTAACGTCGTTTTCAATCATTCAAGGTTATATCGCGACGGGCTAAGACCATGCATCCACTTAGTCATATACAAGAAAATCAACACCACGTACGACTGCTTGCTATGGTGAGTTGGAATTTTTTGATGAATTAATGTCCGAAAAAGGCACCCGTGCCATTTACGATATTAATATTTGAAAAACCCCCAAACACTTTGCACAGAGAGAACCCAGACTGTTCGTTTTGGTATGTGACCTTAGGAACGCTGAAGAAGAAGAAAGAAGAAGGTATGTGACCAAGAGTGGGGGGTGGGGGGTGGTGGTCTTATCCCATGTTAACTAGATGAGGAACGAAAAGAAGTGTGGCCGTCACCAACTCCCTTGCAGACCAAACTATACGGCAGTCGACAGGAGTTGGAGAAAACGACAACATTTATCACCAGTGCTGGACTGATTGTGTAACCTCTGCGAACGCCAAGAAGAAGAAGAAGAAGAAGAAGAAGAAGAAGAAGAAGAAGAAGAAGAAGAAGATCCCATGTTAAAGGCCGACCAGATCTGAGGCGGTGCGGCGAAATGTTTTCATGAGGCGGAGTGGGGCTTTAACATCTGTACATCTCACGACAGGGTGTAAAAAGTTTGCTGACCCAAAAAACTTTAAAGGACAAACCCCTTTTAAGACAATGACACCGTGCAACAAGCTTCAGGGCAAGGACTTCTAGCACGTGCAATTCGTCCTTGGCGAGTTTGATCACGTCGTATTAATGCACTCGGTAAATGCCTTACGCGCCTTGAGGGGAAGTAGTGTGGGGACATTACAGATTGTCTGTCTGACTTCCGGCATACACAGTGACGTAGGGTTTTTATCTGATGATAGCCCCAAGAAATGACAGGACTTTGCGAGCGTGGTGCCACGTGGAATTGCACTTAGTATAAAGGCTGCTTTTCTTCACGCGATCATTAGCTTAAAAGTAAAATGATAGGCTTAATGTTTGAAACTCGAATGTGTTTCTTTCTTTCCTATTTTATTTCGTTGTTGTTTGCTAGTTTTGAAAGCGACAGTGACGTAAACCAGAACTGGTTTCACATTTGCATTTAAAAGATTGAAATAAACATAAAGAAATGGCATGGCATCGTTTCAACCAATCATTATACATGTACATCCTCCCTTGATTGTTTTCACAATTGTAGGTTTTTCTTCTGTTTGGTTGGTTGGATTTTCATTTGTTCGATGCTGGTTTAAAAGTTGCAGTATATTATTTAGAAACAAGATTAGACATACTAAGTAAGATTCCGTCGACTTTTTTTTTTCGATCTTTATGTTAATTTTGTGCTTTAGTGTAATGTCCCCACGCTACTTCCCTCAAGGCGCGTAAGGCATTTTCCGAGTGCATTAATACGACGTGATCAAACTCGCCAAGGACGAATTGCACGTGCTAGTCTGCCATTTTTCTGGGAAATCGATTCGGTTAAAATGCTAACTGAATATTGTGCGCAGTTTGTGTCAGAAAAGAATGGCCAGAGGATTCTTTCTCCAGCAGACCTAATCTCTCATCGCTCTTCCTCGATTGCGAGACATGAAAGCGATCAATATTCATGCTGCAAGGCAAATTTAAAGGAAATGAAGACCCTGTTACGAAGTTGTTCTTTTGAAGATTTTCACAGAAGTAAATAAATTCGTTAGCTACCGCTTCAAACAAAACAACAACAACAACAACAACAACAACAACAACAACAACAACAACAACAACAACAAAACCGTTAGTACGAATGCTCACAGTAAGGGTCCCTAATATGGACCACTTTGTGTTTTATGCTGATAACTAGCTTGTTTTCTTGAGAAGAAGTTTCATTTTGATTTTGGTAGTATTTCTCTCTTTCCTTAACCAGTAGGCCTAATTAGGGCGAATTGGTTTTGATAGACATCAAGCAAAAATTCAATAAAGAAAAAAATGACTACTGGCCCTTCCCCTATATTTCTTTTGAGGCAACAACAACAACAACAACAACAACAACAACAACAACAACAACAACAACAACAACAACAAAAACAACAACAACAACAAATAATGTGAGTATACTCGAGATATGGCATCGTGGAAGTGACGTCAAATACTGAAGAAAAAATGAATATTTTCAGATTTATTTAGACTGACGTCGAAACTCACCCGCGGCATGGAGCTAAATCAGGATATTTCCCTAATCCGACTTCCCACACCCAAACCATTATAATTATGTGTTGTCTTCAGAAGTTCAATGAACTGCTATTCTCCTACGCGCGTGAGTTCCTGACCAAGACAATCCTGCTGATTTTATTTTAGAATTCAAGCTTATGTCAGAATGTCTTCCGCCGGATGTCACGTGATCGCTCACTTTATACAAGTACACCGTGATAAGTCACGATCTTTATCGACTATAATTGTAGTCAGGACGCACGTACTGCTATCGTTCTGTTGCGGTCACGATCATTTACCTGTCATCGTACCTCTGATATTAGTTGGGCGAAGTCGACTTCCCGAAGTTTTAATTCACGAAGCTCGCTGCACGAAGCTTCAGCACTGAATTGTTGGTAAAAAAAAAGGCGACCTTTGTGACTGTCGATGAGAGTTGGGGGACGAGACAAAGCTATGCAGTTTTCTGTTGCAACCCAGACTATTTCATAAGCAGGCAGACCCCTACAAGAGAGAAATAGAGAATACTACATGGCTTGCTGTGTCGTACCAGATTTACACGAGTTGTTTTTTTAAATATTGAACTGCGAGCGAAAGCGAGCTGTTCACTATTTGAAAAAGCAACGAGTGTAAATCTGATGCGACACAGCAAGCCATATAGTATTCTGTTTATCCTACATACTGTACTTAGGTGTATTTTACTGAACATGTCCTGCAGTCGAGGCAGCTAAATAGAAGACGCTTGTATCTCTTCTAAAGCCTCGTGCAATCTATTACGTCAAAGCAAAGAAATGTCACTCTGAAAGTGTGGCGTGGCGTGTTAGTTCTAAAGATTTATCGAGGGTAATTAGTGAGCGCAATTTTTGTTTCTATAATGACGTTTGTCTCGGTGACTTTGGCATCATAAGCGGTGGAAAAACAGGTCCCTGCCAGACTTGCTTGACATGACCTCATTTACATGATATACACACGTGTGATTTGAAAGATTATTATCTCACGGGTGTCTCTCTCACGTATGTAGGATAAAATGCTTTATGCCCTCACGGCTTTTGACGAGATACACAAGTGTATGCGTGTTTAGGTGGTATCAACCATCTGCACTTATTGTAGAATGACCAAGGTCTTTTATGTGCCATTGTGGTGACACGGGGGTGGGACATGGCTTCCGTCTCTGGGCCTGCAGATAAGGTTGACATAAAGTTTACAGCCACAGCATACTCGAGATATAGCATCGTGGAAGCCTTCATTGACCTGTAGAAATGGTGCGATTTACATTGCTGTACTTACAATGCACTAACACGAACCAGTTTAAGTGTGTGCGTATCTATTGCGTACATTCATGTACGGTCTATCACACTGAAATCAGTACAGCTTATCTCTCAGGCCGGTGTGCTTCTACTGTGTAGGTAAACCTGTTACTGATACGCACCACAATTTATTAAAGGGGAAATCGAATACACTCTAAACTGAAGTGAATCACCGACTTTTGAACAGACTTTCTGTACCCAGTGTTGATCGCAGCAGGGCCGGACCCAGGGGGGGGGGGGGGGGGGGGGGGGTTCCAGGGGTTCCGGAACCCCACCCCTGGGAAAAAGCATGTACCTTGCTTTGAGTGTTGGTTTTTTTGTTTGTTTTTTAAAATAAATTTTGTGTGTGTCTCTAACAAATTTTATTCAATGTGAAATCCGATGAGAAAAAGGTACCCCCCCCCCCCCCCCCCACCAACTCACACTGACAGGCCTTAACCCTCAAAACAAGGCCCAGAATGCACCAGATTGCACAGATTTTAACCGTTTTTCAAAAATTTTCCGGGGGAGCATGCCCCCGGACCCCTGCAGGCGCGCGCTTGTGGCTTCGCCACTTCGCTGATTTGCCCCCCCCAAAAAGGAGGAACCCCCTTACAACTCATTTGGTCCGGCCCTGCACAGTGTGATAATGTAGGCCCAGAAGCAGCCGGTAGCACACAGTAAACACAATTGTGTAGTTGAACACTAGTGTTAACCATGTGCTACCTGTTGGTAGTAGAGTTATGTGTCCTTATGCATTAAAGATTAATCAGTCATGCAGTCAGTCAGTCCCTCCCTCTCTCTGTCTCTGTCTGTCTGTCCGTCCGTCTGTCTATGTATGTCTCTGTAAGTCTCTGTTTGTCTCTGTTTGTCTATGTATGTCTGTCTCTGTCTGTCTCTCTCTCTGTCTATGTATGTCTCTCAGTCTGTAAGTCTCTGTCTATCTCTGTCTGTCTGTCTTGTCTGTCTGTCTGTCTGTCTGTCTCTCTCTCTCTCTCTCTCTCTCTGTCTCTCGAGTTAGTACGCCAGGCTAAAAGTAATCATTTTCATAAATTGGTTGAAGACAAAAAAGATGTTGCCACGCTTTGGCAAGCCATAAATGAAGTGTTAGGTAAATCCCAGAGAAGAAATAGCAGATTAAATAGCGCCATTTCTCCTGACAAATTCAATGAGCACTTTCTGTGTTTGGCTGATCGATTGAAACAATAAAAAAATGTAAATGAAGAAGTCGAGGGTGGGGACACCCTGTTGTTTAGACTAAAAGAATTTTGTAGTCATAAATTGAAATCACAAGATTCATTCTCTATCCCAACTATTGCCGTACATGAAGTTGGAAAATTTATAGAAAACCTTCAGAATAATAAATCCATGGGGCCTGACAAAATCCCCCCGTCGTTGCTTAAATTAGCCCTACCGTACATAGTGGAATCCCTAACGTATGTGTATAATCTTTGCATTGAACAAAATATTTTTCCTGATGCATTTAAAACGGCAAAGGTCGTTCCACTTCCTAAAAATAAAGATGTGTCTGACCCTAATAACTTCAGGCCAATTTCATTGCTTCCTATTTTATCAAAGCCTTTAGAGAAGCACATCCAGAAGAATCTTCTGAACTACATGGAAAGGTACACATTATTTCACAACTTTCAATCTGGGTTTCGTCCGAAACATTCCTGTAGTACAGCTCTTTCATCACTATGTGATAACTGGCTATCGGCAATTAATCGTTCGGACATATCAGGGGCTGTATTTCTTGATTTTAAGAAAGCTTTTGATCTTGTAGATCACACATTACTTTTACATAAACTCGCATTGTACGTGAACAATCCCGCAACGTGTTCATTCTTTAAATCATATCTTGTCAACAGAACACAGTATGTTTCTATAAACGGTAAAACATCTCCCAAAGGATGTTTAAAGAGTGGAGTCCCCCAGGGGTCAGTTTTAGGGCCTATCTTGTTTTGTGTATTCATTAATGACCTCCCCCTTCATATATCTAATTCCAAAGTTAAAACGGAATTTTTTGCAGATGATTCGACGCTTCACACAAGCTGTAGGACTGTTCAAGAAATTGAAATTTCCTTACAGTCTAGTCTGAATGAAGTCAATAGTTGGTGTAACCAGAATTGTATGATAGTGCACCCAGGAAAGACAAAAAGCATGATTATTACAACAAGACAAAAACACCAGTCACGACCTCTTAAGTTAAATCTTTCTCTGGAATCACAACCTGTTCAGCAGGTAACGGAACATCGTGTTTTGGGTGTGATAGTCGATCAAGAATTAAAATGGCAATCTCATGTACATTATATTTGTCAAAAAGTATCCAAGAATTTGTTTCTGCTATCAAAGTTAAAGCAATATGTCGATATCGCAACACTAAAACTATTTTATCATGCCCACATCTTATCCCATATTAATTACGCATCAACTCTTTGGGATGGCGTCTCTGATATTCACATGAAAAAATTAAACTCTCTACATCGTCGGGCAGCTAAAATCATGGTAAATGGTCCACAATTATCAGCTGATTTGAAGTTAAAGAATCTAAACTACCTGCCGCTAGTTAAACAGTTACAGTTTAATAAGACTGTAATGATGTATAAAGTATATCATGGCGAAGTGCCCATCTATATTCAGGACCTATTTCACAGAGTCACCGAAAGGTACGGGTCTATCAATTTTCTACCACCAATACCCAGGATTGATTTGTTCAAAACTAGTCAAGCCTTCTCTGGCGCTATGGTGTGGAACTCCATTCCGTCTGTAATAAGATCATTAACCTCACTAAAGAGTTTTAAACAAGCTCTGCATAATCATTTTATGTCTACCTAGTTGGCTATACTAGTCTTAACACGTGCAAGTAGCTGTCAACAATTGGCAAAGCTTTATGAATTACACAAATATGTTCTTTATTATATATGTATTATGTGGAATTTATGTTGCGATTTTCCATCATCACTTCATCATCATCATCATCATCATCATCATCATCATCATCATCATCATCATCATCATCATCATCATCATCATCATCATCATCATCATCATCATCATCATTTACACCATATAATCATTATTAGCATTAGTGTAAACGTTGGTATCGTGTGAATTTTACCGTCGATCACTTTCCATGTGTTAACATGTTGCATGTTTCGCTTTCGATTTGTATGTTGCTTACTTTGCCATTTTATTGTTTATGTTTATTTGCTTGTTTGCTTACTTGTCGATTGTTTGCTGGTTCGTTCGTTTACTTTGTTTATTTGTCATGTTGCTTTACTTGTTTATCATTTATTAGATATTTGTATTAGAAGTAAGGACCGGTTGTAAGAAAAGGCGTCGCCTTAAACCTCTATCCTTGTACAATAAAGTTCCATTATCATCATCTCTCTCTCTCTCTCGCTCTCTCTCGTTATATGACAAGTATAAATAAGACATACATTTGAAACATTTATTTGGTGGGGAAAGCCCCCGTGTTTGCTTAGTGATTCACATTCGGAGACACCCATTTTTCTATACATGTGTCCTTCGTGTGTCCCTCGTGTGTCCCTCATGTCTTAGTGTTGGGTGCTTATGTACTCTTGTAAATTAAAACAAAAAAGTCGACACCGATTTTAACATCAGTCCCGCTGTTTCTATCGCCTCGTGCATTTCAATAACCTAAAGGCATACCGCGTGAGCACGCTGAAGCAAGATTCAAATATAGCACTATGTGACTTGTCATATTTAACAGTGTTTGGGAAAAGGTGACATAACTCACACCAACACACTAACACACTGTCTAGTTACGTGCTGGAAGCAGTCTCGGGGGGGGGGGGGGGGGCTTTACTTATTTTCGCACTTGATTTTGAGCTTTTTTGATGCCACAGGGTCAAATCAATCCACATACAGGGGGGGAGGAAGCTTTACTCAATTTTGCGTCTTGAGCTATTTTGATGCTACAGGGTCAAAATCAATCCACATACAGGGTGACCCAAAAATGCCACCCTTTAAAATGCTAATTACTCTCACACGACGGTGTTCAGCGAATTAGTTCATATTTGGTGTACATTAGCTTGAGACGTGGGATGATCATTTGACACAGTTTCAACGTAGGTAAAGTGATTTGATTTTTAAATATAAAAATATATTTGTCAAATTCGGTGATTGCCTCAACAGTAGGTGTGACACTGAGCAGAAGCCACACTCATCCTACTTGAACCCCACATACTTCTCATAATTGTTGTTTCAACATATACCCCCCGCGGGTTAGGGGGAAGAATTAACCCGATGCTCCCCAGCATGTCGTAAGAGGCGACTAACGGATTCTGTTTCTCTTTTTACCCTTGTTAAGTGTTTCTTGTATAGAATATGGTCAATTTTTGTACAGATTTTAGTCAAGCAGTATGTAAGAAATGTTAAGTCCTTTGTACTGGAAACTTGCATTCTCCCAGTAAGGTAATACATTGTACTACGTTGCAAGCCCCTGGAGCAAATGTTTTATTAGTGCTTTTGTGAACAAGAAACAATTGACAAGTGGCTCTATCCCATCTCCCCCCTTTCCCCGTCGCGATATAACCTTCGTGGTTGAAAACGACGTTAAACACCAAATAAAGAAAGAAAAGTTTCAACATATGTATTGTCTGAGGATGGTTTTTGTATGCATTGCACTTCAGAAATACCAAACAGGTAAAACTCTGGAGTGCTTAAATCAGGTTAGTGTGGCTTCCTCTCAGTGCGTACATAGGCTTTATTATTTATATTCACGGCATCAACACACATTTTGTGTGCGCAATAAAACACCCAACAACAAACAAACAAACTGTACATAAAAGCAATTTTGTGTGGGCACAAAAACCACACAAAAAACCCAACTTAAAAAAAAAAATAAAAAAAAAGCAACAGGAATTTGTCACTTTTTTTCCATGCGCTGACATATTTCCAACAGCACGGTAGCAGAAGGCCTTTCTATACATGTACAGGATATAACACTCGTTGTGTGCAGTGCAGTGCAGTCAGTTCTGGGAAAACCGCTCACGCAGAACAACAAGGATACATAGAAATGAACTATTTCTAATACTATACAGCTAAATATAACACGATTCAAACTCTCCGTCGATAACGCGACAGTCCTTTCCATGAAAACGCTTCTGTCGTTAACAAAAATCCAAAAACACAAAGACTGCCAAAATTCAGAATTAAAAAAAACCCAAAAAGGAATGTTATATAAAAGACCGTTGGTGAAAGATGTCTTCATAATGAATTGTCAGAATGTATACCAAGACCGTTGGCTCGTGGGTCAGTGACCAACGTTTTGTTTTGTCATAATCAAACGTTCCAATAACGATGATGACGATGATGATGATGATGATGATGATGATGATGATGATGATGATGATGATGATGATGAGGCATGAAGAGCATACACATGGGGTTATTCATAAAATCAAATGCATACTATGCAAGTAATTATAAGTACAAGCTGGTAGCAATCGAACATGTAGCAATAGTACAACAAAAATATGTTCAGCATATACAATGCACAGCATATCTTTGGCGTAATACTAAGTGTGATAAATCAAAACGCGTTAAACTACTCAGACATTAAGTGTTTTTTGACAAATTTTTAAAAACTTTTTAATGACTTTAAGTGCTTAAAGGATGATGGAAGTGAATTCCAAACTGATGTACTCGAAAAAGCAAGACTGGTCTTATAAAGGTCAATTCGTGGAATCGGTGGGATCAACCGACCCATATCTGTCGGTAGCTTTATTAAATAATGATGTAATGTAAATCGGCACTTTACCGTAATACAATTTATGCATGAAAATGGCTTTGTTTAACTTGAGATGCTTTTCCAGTGGAAGAAAGTTGAGCATTTTTAATTTCATATCTGTTGGGGCATTATCCTTTACGATGAGTTTAGCCGAGCGACGATAGAGAGAGAAAGAGAGAGCTAGAGAGAGAGAGAGAGAGAGAGAGAGAGAGAGAGAGAGGAGAGGAGAGAGAGAGAGAGAGGCAGAGAGACAGAGAGAGAGAGACAGAGAGAGACAGACAGACAGACAGACAGACAGACAGACAGAGACAGACAGACAGACAGACAGACAGACAGACAGACAGACAGACACACAGACACAGACAAACACAGACAGACACAGACAGACAGTCTCACATTCTGTGTGTGTGTGTGTGTGTGTGTGTGTGTGTGTGTGTGTGTGTGTGTGAGACATTTATGTTTTAAGCAACACCAGTTAGGCACAGACAAATTGTAAAAGTAGGGACAGTTCGCTGCAATGTCATACAAACCAAAGAACAAGCACTTTTTCGATTTCCTTGTAACCAACGTTGACGCCGGGAATTACTGATTTTGACATTTCTGCCGAATCAGTATTTTTGTAGCAGTGCTAGCAGTGGTAGCTATTTCGCAAGTCTGAGCAACAAGCGGTGTCTGAGCCGGGTGAGAAGCGGTAACACTGACGGCTCGGTACAGTTATTTGTGTTTTGATCAGCAGGTCAGACAGACAGAAAGACAGACAGACAGACAGGCACACAGACAGGCAGACAGATAGACACAGACAGACAGACAGAAAGAAAGACAGACACCGCACAGACACACAGACACACATTGTAAATGTAGAGACGGTTCACTGCAATGACATACAAACCAAAGAACAAGCACTTATTAACATTTTCGATTTCCTTGTAACCAAATGTTGACGAATGCGATTGGCAATTTGTAAATTTCTGCTGAATCAGTATTTCTGTAGCAGTGTCAGTGTTAGCTATTTCGCAAGTCCGAGCAACGAACGGCGGTAGAGGTAAGAAGCGGTAACGCTGGCGGTTGGGTACAGTATGTAAGCTGCTATTTGTTTATTGATCAGTAGGGGAGACAGCCGGAACATCGACACATGATGCAGTGCGTAACTCTTTGTCACAGTGACGGTGTGTGTGTGTGTGTGTGTGTGTGTGTGTGTGAGTTTGTGAGTGTGTGTGTGTGTGTGTGTGAGTTTGTGAGTGTGTGTGTGAGTGTGTGTGTGTGTATGTGTGTATGTGTGTGTGTGTGTGTGTGTGTGTGTGTGTGTGCACGGTGTGTGTGTGCCCGGTGTGCATGCGTGCGTGCGTGCGTGTGCGTGCGTATGTGTGTGTGTGTGTGTGTACGGTTGGGATTTGACATTTATGGTTTTACCAACGCCACCCATGACTCCATATAGGTACAGATACATACTGGGTATGTTCGTCTGTCTGCAACTCTGACATGGATAAAAGGAGTTTTTGTTATCGTTTTAGTCAGTGATCCCCACTGAGAACAAATTATATCTAGCATGAAACAGTGACTTCTGCTGGCAGTGAAACGTATTGTTGAAGTCTTCAGGAGCATGTAACTCAATTGTCTATTTTCACAGTTCAAGGGAGACAATATTCATCTGTATTTGACGTTTTCATTCTTAGCCTAGTCATCTGTTCAGTTGGGCATCACTGAAGTAAAAATTTTTTTTTATACATTAGTTGAAACCGCTTGTTACAAGTTGTAAAGTAAGTTTTGAACGACACACACATGCACGCACACACAGACACACACGCACGACCTCAAGCACGAACACACACAAACACACACACACATTAACACTAACACACGCACACACACACTCACACACACACTAACACTAACACACGCACACACACACACGCACGCACATACACACACACACACACACACACACACACACACACACACACACACACTAACACACTAACACAGTAAAACAAAACAAAACAAAACAAAACAATGTTTATGCTCGTCCGCGTCATGTGAGTCAAACCTGAAAGCTCTCTTTGGTCAGTGTCAATCTTTATTCGAAATGGTTTCAACATGGTCTTTTCGCCCCAACCGTTACCCTTAATTTTCATGCGATTTCTCCATTCCACGTTATGCAGCTGCCCGAACAGTTGTTTCTGGAAACTCATCAGTACTGACCGTCACATTGGACGAATTGCGTTGTTGCGACACCGTTATCTTGGGCAGAATGTACTTGACATATCTCTCTCTCTCTCCCTCTCTCTTTCCCTTTCTCTCTCTCTCTCTTTTCTCTCTCTCTCTCTCTCTCTCTCTCTCTCTCTCTCTCTCTCTCTCTCTCTCTCTCTCTCTCTCTCGACACTGAAAACCGGCGGTTTCTGCCACTTTAATTCCATACTGTCTTGACGAACACACAGTCAGAACAGACGTATCAATGGCATTGCAAATGAACTGCTGTTGTGAAATGTCTTTTATTGCCATACAAATACCCACTGCCCTTGTAAAGCGTGTGAGACCTACAGTCTGACCTTGGTAAAAACGACCACCGCGGCGGGCGTTATGTTAAGAATTGTGAAATGTCCATACAGCACGTGCAGGAAATATCCAGAGCCTTGTACATTACATGATGGGTGGGCATGTTGAGACAGACTGACAAGCAGTCACTGAGTTATAAGCAGGAATAGAAGGCGGACAGACGGGCAGGAAAGCATACACACAGGCAGACAAACAGACAGACAAACAGGCAGACAAACAGACAGACAAAAATGAGGAAAGACAGAAGGAACAGGCAGGCGGCCAACGCTGAGTTTGTTTTTGTCTTTCTGTTCATCTCTCTCGTTATCTGTCTGTTTGTCTGTCTGTCTGTCTGTCTGTCTGTCTGTCTCTGTCTCTCTCTCTTTCTCTCTCTGTCTCTCTCTCTTTCTCTCTCTCTCTCGTTCTCTATCTCTTCTCTTTCTCTCTCTCTCTCTCTCGTTCTCTATCTCTTCTCTTTCTCTCTCTCTCTCTCGGCTCTCTCTCTCTCTCTCTCTCTCTCTCTCTGTTTTTCTGTCTGTCTGTCTGTCTGTCTGTCTGTCTCTCTCTCTCTCTGTCTCTCAGTCTCTGTCTCTCTCTGTCTCTCTGTCTCTCTGTCTGTCTTTCTCTCTCTTTCTTTCTCTCTCTGTCTCTGTCTCTGTCTCTCTCTCTCTCTCTCTCTCTCTCTCTCTCTCTCTCAGACCTGCCGAGAACACAGTCCGACCAGACGATTCATATCACTACAAATAATTTGCTGTTTTGAAATGTCTTTTATGGACATAAAAATATCCACTGACCTTTAAAGCATACGAGACCTATAGTCTGACCTATGTAAAACGACCACCGCGACGTGACGTTAAACATTGCGCAGTTGTGATTAAATGTCTTTTATGACATAACATATCCACTGCCAGTACATTGCATGCAGTTTGATCTTGGTAAAACGACCACCACAAGATTTTATGTGTGGCGCAGTTGTGAAATGTCTTTGATGTACAGAAAGTATCTACTGCCCTATGCGTTCATGTGACATATTTTTTATTTACAGAACATATGCATTGCCCTGTACATTGCATGCAGTCTCGTCTTGGTAAAACACCCACCACAGGACTTTATGGATGGTTTAGTTGTGAAATGTCTTACATTTACAGAAAATATGCACTGCCCTGTACATTGCATGCAGTCTCATCTTGGTGAAACACCCACCACAGGACTTTATGAATGGTTTAGTTGTGAAATGTCTTACATTTACAGATAATATGCACTGCCCTGTACATTGCATGCAGTCTCATCTTGGTGAAACACCCACCACAGGACTTTATGAATGGTTTAGTTGTGAAATGTCTTACATTTACAGATAATATGTACTGCCCTGTACATTGCATGCAGTCTCATCTTGGTGAAACACCCACCACAGGACTTTATGAATGGTTTAGTTGTGAAATGTCTTACATTTACAGAAAATATGCACGGCTTTGTACATTGCCTGTAGACTGACCTCGATAGAATGCAATCAACACAGGAACACGTACAACAATGGCGAAGTTGTGAAATGTCAATGTAAACACCGCCAGCCAACCTACTCCCGTTGTTACACAAGCTGACCTCGACTGACCATTCGTTAGCCATGGCTTCGCCGCTTGAATAATGAGTAGCGAGTGTTGTGAAATGTGAGTGTGGCTATATGTACTGACCACACTGACTGATTCGCCCGTTCAGTACAGACGGCGTTCGGTTGTAAAACCATGGGCGCATATCGACCATACTAATCGTGCACTCAGTTCCTCACGCTGTAGGTTATTTATGGATCCTATGGACTGACCACTACCATCTGACTACTTCCATCTGACCACTTCCATCTGACCACTACCATCTGACCACTACCATCTGACCACTTCCATCTGACCACTACCATCTGACCACTTCCATCTGACCACTACCATCTGACCACTACCATCTGACCACTTCCATCTGACCACTACCATCTGACCACTTCCATCTGACCACTTCCATCTGACCACTACCATCTGACCACTACCATCTGACCACTTCCATCTGGTCAACATGAAAGCGCAGTACGGTTGTGTAAGCATAGGTAGAGATTGACCATACGTGCACCCCACGCCGTATAAACGGTTGCACCGACTGAAAGCCGCGGGATCGGTTGCACCGACTAAAAGCCGCGGGATCAGGACAAGCGAGGTGAGTTTCTCCACAAAATTACAAATCTCTTCTCTTAATTAGTAGATTATCATATAACTTTTGTTTACACTTTGAACTTAGGTATTGTAGCATCACATCATCGATTTTTGAGTCACTTGAGAAAATGTGACTCTATGTAATCGGTCAGTGTTAGTCTGTCCGGCCGGCCGTCCGTCCGGCCGGCCGTCCGGCCGGCCGTCCGGCCGGCCGTCCGTAGACACCACCTTAACGTTGGACTTTTCTCGGAAACTATCAAAGCGATCGGGCTCATATTTTGTTTAGTCGTGACCTCCAATGACCTCTACACTTTAACGATGGTTTCGTTGACCTTTGACCTTTTTCAAGGTCACAGGTCAGCGTCAAAGGAAAAATTAGACATTTTATATCTTTTCTCGGAAACTATCAAAGCGATCGGGCTCATATTTTGTTTAGTCGTGACCTCCAATGACCTCTACACTTTAACGATGGTTTCGTTGACCTTTGACCTTTTTCAAGGTCACAGGTCAGCGTCAAAGGAAAAATTAGACATTTTATATCTTTGACAAAGTTCATCGGATGTGATTGAAACTTTGTAGGATTATTCTTTACATCAAAGTATTTACATCTGTAGCCTTTTACGAACGTTATCAGAAAAACAAGGGAGATAACTAGCCTTTTCTGTTCGGCAACACACAACTTAACGTTGGGCTTTTCTCGGAAACTATAAAAGTGACCGGGCTCAAATTTTATGTGAACGTGACTCATTGTGTTGTGAATAGCAATTTCTTCCTGTCCATCTGATGCCTCATATAATATTCAGAACTGCGAAAGTGACTCGATCGAGCGTTTGCTCTTCTTGTTTTCATTGATTGCATTTACGTGTGAATGTTGAACTGTGATTATTTACACTTGTTCAAGCGCATTTTTGTAAATTTTGACTTTCAACCTTCACCACCATAATCAAGCTTTCGGACAAAGCTACAGACAATTAAGATGTAATCAATGATTATTTATTGACCATTGGGTTAAATTTTATTAGCTAATGTTACATGGTTACTTCATATTTTACGGATATGTAAAGACACCAAACAGTTTGACGGTTGCACACCACGGAAGAGCATGGTTGCACGTCGCGACAATATTTGATTGCCAGCGGTTGTGCACCATGGGACATTGTCCTTCTAAATTTTCCAGTAATATCAAGTTATATTTGGTGAATGTCTCAGCTCTTGTTTTGTTATGTTGTTATAGTCCCCCACCACCTTTATTGCCGATGTTCTGTGCGTTTTTGTACGATCCGATAACTCCATATTTTGCTTCTCTGCAACCCCCAACCCCCACGATAGCGGGCTACCACCCCCACCGATCCCGGCAGAGAGGTTGCAGAATGGAGATCTCTGGTATCACGACGGATAGCTATCTTGATGTTAGCGAAGAGGTGGTGGAAGCTGTGGACGCTGTTCTTTCACAAGGGCAAGCTCAGACCATAGGTCCACCCACAAGGACATCAACACCATCAAAGCCGTCTGGGAGTTTAGGCAAGCGTCATCTGTGTCAAGAGTGTGGCAAAAGTTACAAATATGCTTCTGGTCTCACAGAACACAGGAGACAAGAACACGGCTTTCAAACGGGATCAAGACACACGTGCGGGGTATGTGATAAAGCTTTCATGAACATTACTGAATTTCACAGCCACTGTAGTGGTCATCAAGGCATAAAGCCACACAGATGCAAAAAATGCAACAAGTATTTCCAAAGCAAACGGAACCTCACACGCCACAATTGTAAGACAGAACCAAGACTTCTTGTCTGCAGCAAATGCGGCAAGAGTTTTGCTTGTGCCCGACTGCTGAGTCAGCACATGCATACCCATGACGAGAAACCCCAGTTTGAGTGTGTCAAGTGCCGCAGTAAGTTCAAACAGCGACAGGGGTTGCGTCGACATGAGAAGTCAAGGTGTCCAATGGCATTTAGGCAGTGAGAAACTGTCTGTGTTCAACTTCAAGTCACAAGAAGAATATTTTGTTGAAATTCTTTTACTCCAGATTGTTAGCAAGAAATCCAATATATGTGATCAATATTGTTTATTTATTTTACAATGACTACATTTTATTCTAATTTGAGTCAATTTGCAGCAAGGAATGCAGTTTGTGATATATTTTTAATTTACTCTTAGATGCATCAGATGTTGTGCATTTCGGGCTGATGAATTTTTATTGTATTACTTAGAAGCATTCGTCGGCTTTGCATTCTATTGTGATAGTTTCATTCTTATGGCCAACAATGTGGTATCCCTCTGCTACTGTCTTTGGAATTACTTCGAAGTCTTTTGAACAATATCTGAATACCCCGGCTTTATCGTCAAGCCGAAGAATGCGAAGCTTCACATTTTCAGTGGGGTGTAATGATAAAGCATGATCGATAGCGATGATGAATTCTTCACATTTTTCGGAACAATACCAGCACATGAAGCGGGGCTGATTCGCATCCATGGTTTATGCAGTGGACAGGTGATTTCAGGGGCCGGACTCCATCTGCCATAGAAAATTAGAAATATCAGAGTGCGATTACCATCCTGAAAAAAGTGCGTGTCTCCATGAAACTATTGGGACTGTACACTATCCGGGTCAAACCACCTGTACAGTGGCCGGCAAAAGTATTACACCACATAGAAAGAGAGGAAAGGTCTAACAATTTAGACACTTTTCAAACGGTCTTTTTAATACAATCAAGTATACTACACTCATGAATTTTTAACATAGTAAAGACGAAAGTCCCCTCTTTCTTGTGATACCAAATCTGTTAGCAAATGAAGAGTTCTTACATATCTAATTAGGACCGTTAAAATGTGAGGTAATTTCCCGATTCGTTCAAAGCAATTTTAGTCATTTCCGTTCTTCCCATTTGGTGCGATACTTTTGCTGGCCACTGTACACCATTACATGGCATGATGTTTGTTGTACAATGTTCAGAAGCGATTTTTCAGCCTTAAAGTAAATCTTTTCAACTTTCAATTACTTCCACGGCGCACAACCGATGACTACCGTGGCGCACAACCGGTCTGTACAAGGATTGTCCGTGGTGTGCAACCGTCAAACTGTTTAGTGTCCTTGCATATCCGTAAAATATGAAGTAACTATGTAACATTAGCTAATAAAATTTAACCCAATGGTCAATAAATAATCATTGATTA
This sequence comes from Littorina saxatilis, assembly GCF_037325665.1. Classification (NCBI taxonomy): domain Eukaryota; kingdom Metazoa; phylum Mollusca; class Gastropoda; order Littorinimorpha; family Littorinidae; genus Littorina; species Littorina saxatilis. Next base: position 12,661,094 of record NC_090255.1, on the reverse strand, counting down.
CATTTTAATTGTCTGTAGCTTTGTCCGAAAGCTTGATTTTTAGTGGTGAAGGTTGAAAGTCAAAATTTACAAAAATGCGCTTGAACAAGTGTAAATAATCACAGTTCAACATTCCCACGTAAATGCAATCAATGAAAAAAATCGATGATGTGATGCTACAACACCTAAGTTCAAAGTGTAAACAAAAGTTATGTGATAATCTACTAATTAAGAGAAGAGATTTGTAATTTTGTGGAGAAACTCACCTCGCGTGTCCTGATCCCGCGGCTTTTAGTCGATGCAACCGATCCCGCGGCTTTCAGTCGGTGCAACCGTTTATACGGCGTGCACCCTGCAATCTCTCGCGCTTTATGTTATTTATTTAGTATATATATATGGAACTAGATGATTACCCGCTTCGCCGGGTATCGGCTTCGCCGGGAAGAAGTATAGCCGAATACCAGGCTGCGCCTGCGGCTTCGCCGGCGCACGAAGGAAAGGAGATAAACGCGCAAAACACTGGAGACCTTCTAAAAATAGTAACGTGCAGTGACCTTCTAAAAATAGTAACGTAGTAACGGGAATATGGATTGACGCCACACGGAGGAAGGGAGATAATCGCGGCTGAAAACACTGGAGAAGATAAGGAAGATTTACTGGTAGTGGATCCCGACAACAACAACAACAACAGCAACAACACAAAATCGGTTCAGCGCGCACAGCGCTGCGCGCTGAGAGCACGTGTTGAAATATCTCATCGATGAGGTTGTGTCCGGGGTGTAGCTGAATACGGTGTCCAAATTTGAAAAAGATCCACCGAGAACTTTGGCCGTGCATCGCGAACAGACAGACAGACAGACAGACAGACAGACACTAGTCGTATATATATATAGATGACCACTATCACTGATCTTGCCATCGTGACAGCGCAGCACGTTTGTGAAATCATAGGTGCAGATTGACCATATCGTTCCTGTACCTGTGTTCTCCATATAACCTTAGTTTTTTGCGCTTTAGGTTATTTATGAAATATGGACTGACCACTCTCACCTGGCCACCGTGACAGCGCGGTGTGCTTTTGAAATCAGTCATAGCCGGTACAGATGGACCATACTTTGGTCACTTTCTCGCGCTTTCGTGTATGTATTCATCCTATGGAATGATCAGAGACTGAGAGAGCCACTGGCCGTACGGTTGTCAAACCAATGCTGTGGGTTGACGGACATTGCCCGCTTTGTGCATACTCGCACTGGTCTACTGACTGACCATAATCACCTGATTACTGTTGCCCTGTTGACGTGAAATGGAAGGTGTGGATTGACCATATTGACCCTACCTGCAGCCAATTGCACTGTAGCTTTTTTGTCTTACGGACTGACAATAACCAGGTGTCAAAGCTCTAAATTGAAGTAATCAAAAACAAGAATGGTATGTTATTGGAGCGTTTAATTTATGACCAAAAAAAACCAAAAACACAACAACAAACACACGTTACAGTCCCGGTACGTTGACCCAGCGGGCTTTTAAATCAAACTTTCCAATAACATGCCATTCTTGTTTTTTTTATTCGGAATTTTGGAACATTTACCCTCACAACTGACCACGTGTAGCTGACCAGCAAAGTATAGTGGGACCTCCCGTTTAAGCCCCCTCCCCCCCCCCCCCACACGCCATTTAAGAAGTCAGCCTTTTAAGACCTTGCTTTTTACGATTATTTTTCTCCTAACTTCTGCAAATTGTCCTCCATTTTATTAAGACCCCCTATTTGGTAAGACCCAATTTTCAAAGTTTTTGGCAGGTCTTAAAGGTCTTAAAGGTCTAAAACCTTGTATTTTCAGATTCATTGATGATATCCTCTGCAAATTGACCTCCATTTAAAAAAAACCCACTCCTTTTTAAGACTGGTCTGATTTTCTGAGTTTTTGGGAGGTCGTATCGGGCGGGTTCCACTGTCCAGGTAACCATGGTAACCACGGTCACTTGCGAAATATTCCGCGCGGTGTGTTATGTCATGTAATTAACAGTGTGGATGGACAACGGGCACAGTAACATGATCAATACCGCGCGGTGTGTTATGTCATGTTAACAGTGTGAATGGACACCGGGCACAGTAACATGGTCAATACCGCGCGGTGTGTTATGTCATGTAATTAACAGTGTGGATGGACAACGGGCACAGTAACATGATCAATACCGCGCGGTGTGTTATGTCATGTTAACAGTGTGGATGGACAACGGGCACAGTAACATGATCAATACCGCGCGGTGTGTTATGTCATGTTAACAGTGTGGATGGACACCGGGCACAGTAACATGATCAATACCGCGCGGTGTGTTATGTCATGTTAACAGTGTGAATGGACACCGGGCACAGTAACATGGTCAATACCGCGCGGTGTGTTATGTCATGTTAACAGTGTGAATGGACACCGGGCACAGTAACATGGTCAATACCGTGCGGTGTGTTATGTCATGTAATTAACAGTGTGGATGGACAACGGGCACAGTAACATGATCAATACCGCGCGGTGTGTTATGTCATGTTAACAGTGTGGATGGACACCGGGCACAGTAACATGATCAATACCGCGCGGTGTGTTATGTCATGTTAACAGTGTGAATGGACACCGGGCACAGTAACATGGTCAATACCGACGGTGGAACGAAACACGGAAATAGTTTTCGATACAAACAAATCCGTCTTTGTGGCTGAACGGACCCGCATACGGCGCAGTATAATATTATACACTTTAAGGTAGTGGTGATCTATTGCTGCAGTAGAGTAGAATAGAATAGAATAGAACACGATGCGATACGATACGACACGATACAACACAACACAATAAAAACACATTACAGCACCGTACAATACAATACACCACACAATGTATAAAATAATAACAAAAGTGACAACAAAAGCAAACCAAAAAGACATTAGCAACAGTTCACAAAACAAACAAACAAACAAACAGAAAACTCACTCTGCTTTCAGCATTTTGTTTTATTCTTCTTCACTCATCATCTATAAATCATACAACAGTGGAGAGTTTGACAAGCCTGAATTAGTTGGTCTACAGGGGTGGCAACTTACACAAACCCACGCGCAGAATCATTAGAATAAATAAAATACTGTACACAACCAGTCTTCTTTGTTTTACATTCTATGTTCTGTTTTCTCACATGTATGACTGCACACACACACACACACACACACACACACACGCACACACACACACACACACACACACACACACACACACATACACACACACACACACACACACACACACACACACACACACACACACACACTGCACACACACACACACACACACATGCACGCACGCACCCACGCACACGAGCAATCATGCAAAATAAATGAAAACAGTATTTCAAAACTTACATTTGTGAACATTCTATGTTCTGTTTTTTCACATGCATGACTACACACACACACACACACAGACACACACACACACATTCACGCACGCACGCTCACAAACAATCATGCAAAATAAGTTAAAACAGTATTTTAACACTTACATTTGTGAACACACACACTCATGAAACTGGACAGTAGCGCTTATGGAGAGAAGCTTGGTTGCTTTTAAAATCGAGGTGATGGTACTAAATGTATGCATTTCACAAATGAATCATAAAATCAATGCAACCTCACCAAATCTATTAGATACTTTATGTTGAATATACGCGTTGCATAAAATAAGAGACGACAGTTCTGCAAAGCGTTCATACAAATTCTGGAGAAGTCCGATTTTTTTTGTAAATCTCAAAAGCATAATCATTTGTATCAATATCAAACATTTGCAGAACATCTCTGCCGCCGAAAACGGGTTCAAAACAAACAACTTCTGAAAACGTTGAATCGGCCGAGAAGAATGTTTAGGACGACATTCTCTTCGAGGACCAAGCAGTCGTTGTTTTCTACGTCAGCATCTCAGCTCATATCCAGTTTGTGAGGACTTGAGGAGAGATATTACGTTAGTTAAGAAGAGCAAAGAAAATAACGGTTTCCATTGAGCTGGTCAGGCCAAACATCTTTACGAAAATGTGCCTCAACCAAAAACTATCAAATGCCAAGTGCTTTTTTCTGCTATGTTATAAAACATCAACGCTCACCACCACCAACATACTAACAAACAATATCGGCAACTGACCTTGGTTCATTATAATTATATTGATGATCTAGCTCTAACAAGCATTCCATTAATAGCATGTTGCTGTGATCCCGAAAAACTCGAATTAAGGATAACGATGTGTCTGGTACACGTGGACTTGTGTTGGAAATGCTGGTTATTTCCCCAGGGAAAGGTCAATCAGCAGCAGTCCTTGAGACATGGCAAGCTGCTGTGACATTAAGAGGCTGGGAAAGACAACGTATGACGCAGTTTCTGTCAACACTGTGGGGACCGGGTAGCTCAGCTGGTAGCGCATTGGACTTGTTACTCTAGAGCCACGGGTTCGAATCCAGGCCGGGACGGACACGGGTCCATTTTATGTGCAGACTCAGAGACGGTATCCATGCCCCAACCCCGTGTCACCACAGTGGCACGTAAAAGACCTCGGCGATTCTGCAAGGCATTAGTGCACATCTGGGTAGCGAGACTTGTTGCTGCTAGCTTTCCACTGAAAGAAAGCGACCCAAAAATCACAGCAATAGCTACAAGGCATTGCGGGTTGTGTCGTGTCATCTCGCTGGATTTGTATTTATTTTTTTTATTATATCCTACCTTGCTTTTAGAATGAGTTGTTAATTAAACAGACCCCCCCCCCCTGTTAAATGTCACCAGGACAAGGTCTTGTCAAGCCTGCACAGTGTTCACCATTCGTAATGAGCCAGAAAGCCCAGAAGGCTTGCCCCACCACGCTGAAGTTTACTGGGTCACAGGGCTTGGCAAGCCTGCACCGTGTTCACCATTCTTAATGAGCCAGAAAGCCCAGAAGGCTTGCCCCACCACGCTGAAGTTTACTGGGTCACAGGGCTTGGCCGAGCAAAGGTGACGCGGGGAGGCACCCTGAGGGTCTGGCTGAGTCAGGTAAGGCGAATGGGGGTAACGGTCTGGTCTTTGTCTGGGTGCTAGCTGCAAAAGGTCATCGTACATAATTAAATGGTCTTAGGGATGACTTGAACGTTTGACACGCTCCAGACATTTGACACGAAATGAATGACACACGCCGCACATATCCAAATGTCACACTGTAATCTGAAATGTTCCACTTTTGAACACATTCTTGTTTCTTTGATCAGTTATGAACACTGTGTAACAAATTATATCATTCTACTAGCAACAGTAGCACGCATGGTAAACATTGTTCGTGCACCATGTGCGCTACTTTTGCCAGTAGAATTATAGAGTAATCCACACAGTGCTCACAACTGGTTACACAACAAATGTCTTCAAAAGTGGAATACTTCGGTTTACAATGCACTAATGTCCTAATTAGCGGAACACAATCAGTATAATTATCTGATTCTGCAGTAAGGGGTTATTTTATCAGTCGACTTTATCCGGAGAAGGAGTACTTGGCCAGGATTTAAAAAATTACGCAAGAACTGATGGGCAACAGGAAACAAGTTCTCACGCATTGGCTTACAAAATGACTGGGACTGGGGGTACGAAACCCAGGAGATTCCTCCTATACCCAGCCCTTATGATGTAGCTCAGTTACTTTCCGTTCGGGCCATGCATTTTTTTTCTCACAAACTCTCTTGGTAGCATTCGCTTGGCACTTGGAGGTTTTATGTAATTTTTGGTCTATAGATCATGATGTAGCTCAAATCCTTTCCGTTCGGGCCAGGAACTTTCCCCATAACCTTCTTGGGGGCATTCAGTTGACCACAGCGTCAAAAGGGTTGGGATTCAGATGTATCTTCAGATGGCATGCAACGTTTTGGTAGATCTATGTGGCTTAACTCCTTTCTGGACGGGCCATGAACTTTCTCCAAAACCCTCTTGGTAGCGTTCACTTGATGACAGCTATAGAAGCTTTTGGATTCACATTTGTATCCTTGAAACTCCGCAGAAAAACGTAACTGACACACCTTGACCATGTAAAAGTTACATCACTTTCTTCTGTCAGACACCATCCCTCACTGCTGAAAGCTGTTGGTGTCAAAGTGACAATCATGTTATAATATTTTTCTGGCGTCAGCAAGTGGTTACTGCCGCTTGATGAGTCACCATAACCCGGAGAACTTCTAGCTGTCACCATGTCAGCGACACTTTAGATACAAGCGGGGTCACCCTAAAGCCAGTAGGCAATTGACGTTATCATGACGTTGAAAGGAAAGTAACGTCATAGAAACGTTGACTGGCAAACCACATCATGAAGGTTGACAGAAAAATGACGTCATAGTTAATCTGGTCGGCAAAAACACATCATGACGCTGATAAGCAAATGACGTAATCACAAAGTCAACTGTCTAAAGGACGTGGTTATTGTCTGATGTTAGTGGCGGCTCCGTGACAAAGACACGCTGAAATGACGTCATCATTGTCTGACGTACGTTAGCGGCGGCTCCGTGACGTAGGGACGCTAAATGACGTCATCATTGTCTGACGTTAGCGGCGGCTCCCTGCACCTTGGTGACGAGCTTGGCCACCACAGTAGGCACGTTGGTGACGCAGACGTTCTTCACCGTGGCGTAGACCTGCTCGGGACAGTACAGCCCTATCACCCACACCAGGCTCGTGAACTTGACGTTGAACTGAGCCAGCACCGTGCTAGCGGCAGGGTTGATCACAGCGAAGACCTTCTTGTTGAGGTCCAGGTAGAAACCTAAGACATAAGACATAAGATAATTCATTGTCCATACAATTAAAAAATGGATGGAAAAGTGTGGTTCATCTGCTCTTAAAACAACCATGCAACATATGACAACAACTCTAAACCAAAAAACAATCAAACATACGAAGTAAAACACCAAAAGTACTCCAGACAGGCACGCACGCTCACATCCATACTACCCCCACACAAAGCGGCACACAAAGCGGCACAGACACACAGACACCGGCACACACACACGGACACAGACACACACAGATACACACACACACACACTCTCTCTCTCTCTCTCTCACACACACACACACACATACACTGTCTCTCCCTCTCTCTCTCACACACACACACACACACACACACACACACACACACACACACACACACACACACACACACACACACACACACACAGACAACCTAGTCGCAGGGTCTTCTCGTTCTCGCGGTCGAGGTCTGCCACGTTGATGCTACGAGCCAGGATCTCCTGGTTGGGTCCGTTCCAGAACTCCAAGGTGATGAAGCGCCCCCTGTTGACCAGGTAGCAGCAGTAGGCTTTGGGGTTGTCGCACACCAGCCCGCACGCGTCCTCCATGCCCACCTGGGGGTAAACAGTGGTTTATTTGGTTTAAATGGTGGTTTATTTAGTTTAAATGGTGGTTTTGTGTTTTGTTTAAACAGTGGTTGCCCAGACAGACAGACAGACAGGTACGCCCGAACGGATGCTCACCCACCCGTTCGCTCGCACACACACTCACACACACACACATAGACAGACACACACACACTCACACACACACTCACACACATACACAAAAACCATGCCTTTGACACAGTCAACCAGCCATGGTATTGCAAACGACAAGCGAAAACCACACACACACACACACACACACACACACACACACACACACACACACACACACACATTTCCGACGCACCTACCCTAAAAGGCTAATGTTCCTGGACAGGTTATCCTCACTATCATCTATATTTTGTTGAAGTGAAGTAAAACCAAACCGGCACGGTTGGCCTAGTGGTAAGGCGTCCGCGCCGTGATCGGGAGGTCGTGGGTTCGAACCCCGGCAGGGTCATACCTAAGACTTTAAAATTGGCAATCTAGTGGCTGCTCCGCCTGGCGTCTGGCATTATGGGGTTAGTGCTAGGACTGGTTGGTCCGGTGTCAGAATAATGTGACTGGGTGAGACAGGAAGCCTGTGCTGCGACTTCTGTCTTGTGTGTGGCGCACGTTATATGTCAAAGCAGCACCGCCCTGATATGGCCCTTCGTGGTCGGCCGGGCGTTAAGCAAACAAAGAAACAAACAATGAAAACCAAAAAACTGTTGCCCACCTTGCACACCCCAATGTCGCACACAAGCTTGGAATCGTCCAGCCTTGAGATGATGTGGAAATGAATGACACACTCCCAGTACATGTGCGGCAGGTTGGGGAAGGGGTTATCGGCCATGGCGCCCTCTAGGTCGTCCAGTCGCCGCGAGGTGGCGGGCGTGTAGGTGTCGTGCAGGTTGGCCAGCTTGCACTTCCGGTGCATCACCTCCTCCCGTGATGACGTCACGGCCACTGCCTTGTGACAGTAGGCCGGGTCGAAACGAAGGGAAATGCCTGTGGATGATTATATATCGCAACAATCTTGTTTACACCCTCCGGAGAATTTTTTCTTCAACTTCTTGCTGTTTTGGCAACATTTAAAAAAAATTTGGTTATGAAAAAAGCGGATATAAAGGTCACGATTCATGACTCACGCGGCAGCATCTCCACAAGAAGCTGCATGTTGTGCCCTCCCCCATGTGTTCTTGTGGGGAAGCAGAGCAGGACACGGCCCACATCTTACGAGACTGCAGGAACCACCAGGTGCTGAGAGAGGAAATCTGGCCATTGCCGGAGTCCCTGCACAACACGCTGTACGGGCCAGTGGCTGCGCTGCAGAGGACCACTAATTATATCTCAAGATCTGGACTCCAAGTGTGATCGGCGATCGAAAAGAAGAAAAGAAGAAGATGACTCACGCGGCAACGGACGGGGTCAAAACGAATGGAGATACCTGTAGATGAAATATCGCATCGTTAAAATGGTCGTCATTGTTTAATTTTGTGTGTGTGTATATATGACTGTGTCAAAGTGCAAAAATAACTCGGTACAAAAACAAAAACAAAATCAAAAAAAATCCCACTACTCACAGGATGCAACCAAACTGTTGAGATTTGTTACGTGTCCAACTGGAAGGATGCTCTTTTCCTTCAAAACTCGGGTCGTTTCCTCTCAATATATAATTGACTATACTCTGCGTTATAATGTCACCTTTAGGAAGCTACCAGAAATCGTGATTAGTCTTCTCGTGTGCTTGTTGGATTTCAAAAGAAGTTGTTCCACATCAGGTACGAAAAGGTAGCAGAAAAGATAGCTCTTCTTTCTATGTCGTATTGCTCACTTAAATAATCCTGGTCCGAAAATGACATGGCACCTGAACCAGCAATTCATTTGTCTGTTTTCTGTTTTCTTTTTCTGAACAGACTCGAAAAAGGACTATAAAGAAAAAAGAATTGTGGTTTGATAGAAGCGAACGAGGAAGTAATTTTTCTCAGGATTTAATTAGCACGTTCCGGATAAAAAAAAAAGCCAATTGTTCTCTTTTTCCTGTCCAAGTTTTTGTTTTACTCGATTTAGTCAGTTTAAACATACTTTTCGTTCCGTGTGGCCTATTACTGAGGTTGTTGGAAATCAAAAGACGTCGGTATAATATATATGTTCCACATCAGGAACAAAACGGTAGCAGGAAAGGTTAGTGTGCTCTGTGTGTGGTATTGTTCACTGAAATAACCCAAGTCCAAAAATAACATTGTACTAGGACCAGTAATTCATTTATCTGCTTTCTTTTTTGTTTTCGAGCGTATTGCGTCTTGGTTCGAACGGACTAGAAACAGGACGTGAAAAAAAAGCAGAATTGTGCTTTTGAATTGTAATTCAAAAGAAAAGAGGAAGTACTTTTTCTCAGGCTTTATTCATGCCAGATAACAGCACTTCGCTAAGTTGTCTTTTTTTTCTTTTTTTCTAGTGTCAGAGTATTTTTGGTTTACCCGATTTATCTTGCTTAAAGGTACATGCCTTCCCATACACTTTCTTTTTCACATTTTAGCATTCCACAGACACTAAGCAACAGAACAATACCACTTAAAGTGCAATATCTTCTACCTAATTTTTGACCATCTGTGCAACACAGTTACACTTGAATGACCAATGATCTAAGCTGTTGGCATGTAAACCATCTTGTAAATGAACACAGATTTGTCCAGGTGTTTACATGGGATAACAGCATCTGTGCAGCCACCACTTGAATGACCAATGATCTAAGGTGTTGGCATGTAAACCATCTTGTAAATGAACACAGATTTGTCCAGGTGTTTACATGGGATAACAGCAACTGTCCACATGAACATGAAGACATATCAAACAACAACAGCCTAATTGCGGCTTTTTTTGCAGAGAGGAAGTTTATTTGCTGAATTAATATTGTAACTGACACATAATGTGACCCTCCACCACAGAATGAGTCGCATGTCACCTTTGCATGATTTTCGTATTTGTACATGTTCCTAAAAAGTTTTTTTATGCTCTATCCAGTGGTGAAAACCGTTTTAGAAAAGAGCGAAAACTGTTTGAGCTATAAGCCTGTGACTAAGGTGACCCTCACACTGTTACCAGACACTCCCCGGACTTATATTATTAAGCCTTGCGCAGAACCGCGCGAGGGGACATGCGACTCATTTCGTGGTGGAGGGTCACATATATAGTTAAATGCACACTCCTTCCCGCGTAAATAGCTCGGCTGACCATTTCAGTTCTGGCCAGGCTGTGACATGGAGTAACCCCACCTTCCACTTAGTATCATACCAAAAATCATTCAGATTAAAAACAAGAGTCTTAAAATGCTACTATAGAGGCTTTAACGAATTCCTCTAAAATTCCCATTGTGTGCACAGAGAGCATGCAGCCAGGCTGTTCATTTCTGTTATGTGACCAAGTGGAAGGACTGTCTGATATCCCATGGCAAACCCTGCCCAGGATGATGTTGAACTTTAGCGTTGTAAATTCATTGCTCACAATGCATTGCAATTTAAGCCTCCAATTTTGCAGAACCTGCTCTTGTAAGCATAACAAGTCATTTTAGATACCTTTAAAGTCACGGAATGAAGAGTACAGATATCTTTCACTTACATGTCTTTTAAAAGGAAAACACCGGCGCAGCCATTTTTTCAAAGGATGGGAGACAACTCTGTCGCGATAACGTATGCATTGTTTTGTCATTTGTGTCGATCAAATGGCAACATTAATTAATCATACTGAATTTTGGAGATCAATCCGCCAATCAATTTCACGAGAACATTTCTTTGGCTGATTAAAGGGACTTGTATCAGAAATAAGTCAATACTGTCACCTGATTGTGAGCTATGAGTTTACAACGCTGAAGTTCAACATTATGCTGGCCAGATCTGAGATCGTGGGCAGAACCGTTTTTTTTGGAAAAAGTGTGCCTTTAATTTCGTCAAATGTTTTATTCTGATTTCACACTTACAGTTGACATAGGGAAGAGTCCGGAAGACTTTCTCCTCACTGACAATGTCGTCTGCTGACGGAATGATCGCCCCTTGCGCAGTCTCCTCCCCTTCTTTGCCAATAACTGCCACCAGGAGGCGGTACTGTGCGTCGATTCCCGGAAGTAACATCAGCTGACTTCCGTCGCTGACGTCATCCACAATCACACGCTCTGTGCGACCTGCAACAATGAAAAACATTACTAGTTTTATATAATATTTATATTATTCTAGGACGCTTTTGTTAATAAGGGCGGGGTTTTGGTTTTCATTGAGAAGTTCATGTCAGGTCAAGCTAAGATAAGTGTGTTATATAAATGTAAAAAATGGCACTGCAATACAAAAATAAATCTTTCAAGTTTGAGAGAAGCCTGTAAAAGACTCATTTTTTCACTTTAAGAGAAATAATTAAAAGATTAAAAAAAATAAAGATCAAAGTTGAACAAACTCCTTCATATGAGTAAAACCAGTGTCCCGTTTCACACTAAGAAAATCACAGTTGCTTCTTTTGAACGATCTGCAACTATATGCTATTCACTGCAAAACTCTAAAGTAGTTACACATGTTTAACACAGATAGCCCAGGTACTACAATATATTTTGAAAAGAACAGCCTCGAAATATGCTAAAATAAATGTTGAAATGGTATTTGCCCAACATGTCTTTACGCAATTCAAAAGCGAGACGAGTTTTGCCCGTCTCTTTTTAACAATTCTTGATCCCAGACAAAATACGCTAAAGAAAAAAACAAAAAACAAAAATAAAACGAAATGGTTTGGTGGATCTGGTGCTATGTTATTTTCGTAATCGAATTGTTTCGGTGAACAATACATCGCACAAAGACGAATAATTCTGTTCGTGCCCCACATGTTTACTAATGGGAGACAATCTGACGTCCTTTGTGTTCCAATGATCGACATACAGTTTTAGATTTGGATTGGCGGTCGCTATCTGGCACAGTTTCAATATAGAACAACAAGAAAAGCAGATGAAATATGCCAAGCACGGAATGGAGAGAGAGAGAGAGAGAGAGAGAGAGAGAGAGAGAGAGAGAGAGAGAGAGAGAGAGAGAGAGAGAGAGAGAGAGAATTGAATTGAACTTTATTTAACAAGGATTAAGATTTAAGGCTACGCCTTTTCTTACAATCTGTCCTTGGGACTCATAGACACACAACTATATAATTAAAAAATTAAAAATTAAAAAGTTAAAAAGTTAACCAACAAAAGGAGGTCGGAAAACTTCAGCACGTGATAATACAGATGACGATGATGATGATGATGACGATGATGATGATGATAATGATGATGATGATGATGATGAAGCATGAAGAGCATACATATATGTGGTTATTTATAAAATCAAATGCATACTATGCAGGTAATTATAAATACAAGCTGGTAGCAATCGAACATGTAGCAATAGTACAACAAAAATATGTTCAGAATATACAATGCACAGCATATCTTTGACGAAATACTAAGTGTGGTAAATCAAAAGGCGTTAAACTACTCAGACATTAAAGAGAGAGAGAGAGAGAGAGAGAGAGAGAGAGAGAGAGAGAGAGAGAGAGAGAGAGAGAGAGAGAGAATGAGTGTGTGTGTGTGGGGGTGGGGGGGGGGTGGGGGGGGTGTTTTGGGGTTGCGTAGTCAATTTGAAACTTGTATGGGGTAAACAACCCAGTATATGTGTATTCATGTTTTTCACCTTTGTTCGTTGTTATCCGTTCCTCTATCACGTGAACGCGACTGACTTGCTGAAAAAAGCGAAGACAGTGCACGGAGATTCAAAACTCTCCCATTCAAGTTTTTACATGAACCAATATTATTCCCCTCGCCCCTCTTCTCTCTCTTTGGGGAGCATTGCCCGGCCAGTCCATGTACTCCGGTTTCTTTTGGAAGGGCCCCCCTCTCGTACTGTATGTCTAGCCCTGACAGTAGCCTGCTTTATGGCACGGCCCCTACGAGTTCGATAGTCCTGCCCCGGCTACGCACTTTGATGCAAGCCCCTGTGCTTTCTGTAGAATGCAATTGTAAAGAACCAACTTTCCTTTGAAAAAGTCAAAAAAGAGATAGACTGCTAACGGTTCCAAAATTCAGAATAAAGAAAAAAGAAGTGTACGTTATTGGAGCGTTTAACTATTAAACCCCGCAGGCATGTTGCAAGCGAGTTTCATCGACGATTTTGAGATAAGATCAAAAATGGTATCATTAACGGGTTTTCCTGTCTTTCTAATTAAAAGACCAGTGCGTAGACGTACTGTAAATGTGACGTTTTGTTTTGTCAATAATTAAACATAACAATAACCTACAATTCTTGTTCCCCCCCCCCCCCCCATTCTACCTTTCTGTGTCTTTCTGTGGGCGATGATCCTGTAGGCCAGACCGGGATGTCCCCCCGCCCACTTGACGTCCACCACTGCCGGACCCTTGGACACTGGCCGTGCACACACCTCCGTGATCACCGGGGGTCCTACCTCTGTTGACCACAACACAAAAGGTAAGACATATCGCGGTCACACACACACACACACACACACACTGACACACGACACCTCCGTGATCACCGGTGGTCCGATCTCTGATGACCACAACACAAAAAGTAAGACATATCGCGGTTACACACACACACACACACACACACTGACCCACGACACCTCCGCCTCCCCCCTTCCTGTACCCACACACGCTAACCAACCTTTCTCTTGCTTGAAGTCGAGGTCTTTGAGCACGGTTTTCACGTGCAGAGGATGCAGCTCTCTGGGTCGCGGCACCTCGTCGAGACGCCCGTCTAGCCGACTGGACGTCAACATCGCCAGTCTGGCACACACACACAGGGAAAACACACTCAACGTGTGACATCATTGCATTTCATGTTTCAGGCTTTGAAAATGGTCAAAAGAAAACAGCGTATGGAAAATATGGTTTGGAAGCTACTGACATTGACATTGTTGAAAACCATAGGAATATGCATAGGCGTCCGTCTAGCCGACTGGACGTCAGCATCGCCAGTCTGTCACACACACAGGGAACACAGACACAGCGTATGACATCATTGAATTTTACCCTACATACGTTAGAGAGACCACCCATGAGATCACACTAACGTTCAATTCACACGTGGTGATATCACGTAAATAAGGTCTAGTCAAACTAGTCAAGCAAGCCATGTAGTATCATCTATTAATTATACAAGCATTGGCATTAGTCAAAAGCAAACGTCGTATGAAATACATGCTTTGAAAGATACAGGCATTGATAGTGGTCAAACAAAAAACAGCGCATAAATGAATCATTGTCTCGCTTGTGTCTACCAAGCGAGCTTCAGGGCAATATGTCAGATACGTTTTCTGTATTATAAGTGTTTGTCTGTCCGTCCACTTAAAAGACCGATGAGTCGAAGATCAATGAACTTAACAATTTGTTTTGTTATAAATGTAACGTTCCAATAACATACCTTTCTTGTTTTTATTTATTTTGAAGTTTGGAACGTTGGCAGTCGATTTGTTTTTGGATTTAAAAGAATACAACGCAATGAAAGATACAGGCATTGATAGTGGTCAAAAGAAAACAACGTACACAATACATGCAATGATAGAGACAGGCAATTTGAAGTGCTCAAAAAAAATACAACGTACGAAATACATACAATCACAGATACACGCATTTACATTGGATACAAGAACCATCCCATTAAAACAACTACGAAAAGGCTACGAACTAACTACTGTCCGTATGAGAAGATTTTGCGGGATTAATTTCGTTACAGACATCTTTGTCAATATGAAAAATAAATTCAGACAAAATTTTTAGCTGAGCAGGCAGACTGTTGATGTGTGATATATCTATATATCCAAGTAAAGGGGTGACATGTTCAAGACAAACGCACGTAGAGGTCGGTTGTGTTTTCAACGATTGTTGTAGCAGGGGCAGCAAACAGGTATGTTTTAACGCGAGGACAATGTCGGTGATGTCTGTATATAATAATTGTAAACAAAGGGGAAAACACTCATTGCTGCACACACTAACGCACGCACGCACGCACACACACACACACACGCGCGCGCGCGAGAGAGAGAGAGAGAGAGAGAGAGAGAGAGAGAGAGAGAGAGAGAGAGAGAGAGAGAGAGAGAGAGAGAGAGAGAGAGAGAGAGAGAGAGAGAGATGATGATGATGATGATGATGGAACTTTATTTTTCAAGGATAGACGTTTAAGGCGACGCCTTTTCTTACAACCGGTCCTTACTTCTAATACAAAGGTATTAGAAGTAGAGAGAGAGAGAGAGAGAGAGAGAGAGAGAGAGAGAGAGAGAGAGAGAGAGAGAGAGAGAGAGAGAGAGAGAGAGAGAGAGAGAGATGGGGGGGGGGGGCATTGCTAAACTGAACCGAACTGATCTTAATGGAACTATGATACAGTGTTTTGGGGGTTGTTTTGTTGTTGTTGGGGGGTGGGGGCAGTTCTTTGTTCGCCATGTTGCGAAATACTCGACCCCAAAACGTCCTCCGGACATTACCCGAAGGAGTTGTAACCCATCTTTGACGTATGCGCTTGTGAAATTTCATTTTTTTCCCACACGTCACAGGAGAGAAATAGATCAAGACACAAGCTGGAAAAAAAATTCCTGCAACTCCGTCAACTAGGAAGAACTGTCTTTAGAGAGAGGTTGAAATAAGTCAAGGTTGTATGGATACGTCATTGGAAACATGACGCACAGGGAATTGACTCAACGTAATGTATAGCTTCCTTGTGATTGTGCAATTTGATTTCCTCGATCACAGGAGAGAGACATAGAGACAGATAAAAAAAAAATAAAAAAACCCAACAACAATCAGCTCACCTTCGTCAACGACGAAGAACTGTGTCAGAGAGTGGTTGTAATAAGTCAAGAATATAAAGATATATCACACAAGATGACGCGCACAGGCGATGTAAGCATTGCTATCTAGCTCCGTTAAGAATGTGAAATTTCATTTCTTCACTCACACGAGATAGAAGATAGATACCTCCGTCAAAATCGGGGCGGGGATATAGCTCAGTTGGTAGCGCGCTGGATTTGTATTCAGTTGGCCGCTGTCAGCGCGAGTTCGATCCCAGGTTCGGCGGAAATTTATTTCACAGAGTCAACTTTGTGTGCAGACTCTCTTCGGTGTCCGAACCACCCCCCGTGTATACTACATTGGGTGTGCACGTTAAAGATCCCACGATTGACAAAAGGGTCTTTCCTGGCAAAATTGCTTAGGCACAATTAATAATTGTCTACCATACCCGTGTGACTTGGAATAAGGCCGTGAAAGGTAAATATGCGCCGACATGGCTGCAATCTACTGGCCGTATAAAATTTCATCTCACACGGCATCACTGCACAGCGCCTAGAACTGTACCCACGGAATATGCGCGATATAAGCCTCATTGATTGATTGATTGAAAATGGAATAACTGTCCAAGATAATGACTGAAATATTGTGTCAAGCCAAACGTTAATCAATGAGAAGTAATCAACCGCTTTTACTCGCAGTCGACTTTTTCCAAAAGCCGATGTTACTGAGAATAGAACAGGTAGGTATCTCTGGGTAATCGTTCTCTGGAAGCATTCAATGTTTTTCTTTTTTCTTTTCCTCTCAAGACCCTTGCCTTCTAAAACGGAAGATGAACACTGTTTGTTCGGAAATACTGGTGGTGTTGACTGCATCGTTTTCGTTATCAAAATAGAAACTTGTGCTGTATCGCAATCAAGCGTGACTGTTTAGCGTGCTTGCTTGACCAATTTGTATGTGTGGGATGTTACATTTCGTCTTGCCTTTGACGTAATACCGGTGACCAATGTGTGTGTGTGGGATGTTACATTTCGTCTTGCCTTTGACGTAATACCGGTGACCAATTTGTATGTGTGGGATGTTACATTTCGTCTTGCCTTTGACGTAATACCGATGACCAATGTGTGTGTGGGATGTTACATTTCGTCTTGCCTTTGACGTAATACCGGTGACCAATGTGTGTGTGTGGGATGTTACATTTCGTCTTGCCTTTGACGTAATACCGGTGACCAATGTGTGTGTATGGGATGTTACATTTCGTCTTGCCTTTGACGTAATACCGGTGACCAATTTGTATGTGTGGGATGTTACATTTCGTCTTGCCTTTGACGTAATACCGATGACCAATGTGTGTGTGGGATGTTACATTTCGTCTTGCCTTTGACGTAATACCGGTGACCAATTTGTATGTGTGGGATGTTACATTTCGTCTTGCCTTTGACGTAATACCGATGACCAATGTGTGTGTGTGGGATGTTACATTTCGTCTTGCCTTTGACGTAATACCGGTGACCAAGGTTAATCGTGTCCGCTGTGAGAAAGAGTGATAGGAATGATAGTCCACAGTCGGACAGTTATACCTGGACTTTTGAGCAGACTTTTTTTTTCCTGGGACTATACGCTCCTGTAGGGAATTTCTTGCCTAGAAAATAGGACTCTTTTTCCAAGGGCATAGAATCCAGGGACTTACGTTCCTAAGACAACAGAGTCCGTAGACACCCATTTTTGTGAATCATACATAGTCCTGCGCACTTCGAAACATGCAAACTCTCTAAACAGGAGTGTTTCACTTTTGAACACATTTCTGTAAGTGTGTGACATGTATAGTACATATTATTTACTAGCAAAAGAGATACACAAAATAAACAGTACATAGTGTTAAAAAGTGTTCATTTGAACAATATTGAACACTAAGTGTGCCACTTTTGCCAGCAACAAAATGTACTATATAACAAAGTGTTCAAAACTTGTTTCAGAAATGTGTTCAAAAGTGGAACACTTCTGTTAAGAGTGAATCCCTTATCAACTTACACCGGTTTACGAAACACCGACCGCGATTACTCAAATCGTTCTTTGAATTTAAACAAATTAACGTATCTGCAGCAAAGTGTTCAAAACTTCTTTCAGAAATGTATTGAAAAGTGGAACACTTCTGTTTAGAGTGAACCTTTTATCCACTTGCACTTATTGTACAAAACGCCGACCAGCGATTACTGAAATCGTACTCAGACTTCGTCTTGCCTTTGACGTAATACCTTCAAGGGATTTAAAAAGGATTACAGTGCCTGTGGCTCAAGCAATCGCAATACGTACATTCAGACAAAAAACAGGCAGAACCGAAATAAACCAGAGACGCTGTACATTTCCAAATCAATACGCGAAAGCTTTTGTATTCCGATCCGAGTTTTTGTGCACTTGGTGACGTCAAACGGATCGAATTTATCAGCTTGTGGAAATGGGATGGCCAGAAGGTGCCCCTGAGTCTGACATGTTTTGTAAAGTAAAATGAGAATGCCAAGAGAAATTGGTGTATGTTAGATGGATTGCACAAAATATATGCTAAAATGATGAGGGTAGAAAGTAGGTCAAGGTAACTAGTCTAGTATAGCACGAACAGTGAAATGACCACAGCAAGCGCAAGAAAGAAAAGAACGAAAGACAGAAAAATGGACTGAAAAGAAACACAGGAAAGAAGGAAGGAAGAAACGACGGAAGGAAGAAAGGAAGGAAGAAAGAAAGAAAGCACATTGGAACTTACGTCTGGGGATATCATACCCAGGAACTCTCATGTGAAGTTTCATGAAGATCGGTCCTGTAGTTTTCTCCGAATGACTTTACACACACACACACACACACGAAGACACACATGAAACAATTAGGAGGGAAGATAGGTCGGAAGGAAAGAAGAAAGAAAAAAGTACGAACAAAAAGAAAGAAAGACAGAAAGAAAGAAATCGCATTGAAACTTCGATTTTTTGGGGTTAAACCATGCGTAGGCCTAGAGACATTGGTGTATGCATGTAAGATGGATTTCACCAGATTTATACTGAAAGGATGAGGGCTAAAATGTCGGCCAAGGGAATAAGTCTAACATGATGAAATGACCACAGCATAAGCAAAAACACAAGAAATAAAGAGGAATTACCAGGGAAGAAAGAGGAAACAAGAAGGGAAGAAAAGGTAGAAAGGAAAGAAGAAAGAAAGAAAGAAAGACAGAATGAATAAACGAAATAAAGAGAGGATTGAAAGAAAGAAGGGAGGGAGAAACATTTTTATTGAGAGAGAGAGAGAGAGAGAGAGAGAGAGAGAGAGAGAGAGAGAGAGAGAGAGAGAGAGAGAGAGAGAGAGAGAGAGAGAGTCAGGCTCAGACTCAGAACTTTATTACAAAAGGATAAAGGTTTTAGGCAAAGCCTATTCTTCCAACCTGTCCTTTATACAACACATAAAGACAGACGCACATACAAAATATATATTCAATCATATAAAATACAGAAATACATTGTATGGAATGCAACACAATGTGCATTTAAGGAATTTCATAAGGAGAACTCAAAAATTACAAAATTACATTAACATAGTTATACCTAGAGAGAGAGAGAGAGAGAGAGAGAGAGAGAGAGAGAGAGAGAGAGAGAGAGAGAGAGAGAGAGAGAGAGAGAGAGAGAGAGAGAAAGAGAGAGAGAGAGAGATAGATGTGGCTATATGTTTCTGATAAAACACATACCTTAGACAACAACAACAAATGTGTTTTCCCACATTTTGAATATGATCTCGATCTCTGCCTAAAACAAGGGAGGACCAAGAATGTTCCTGCTTCCGTCTCCAAATTAAAAATAGTTATTAAGCTTTCTTTTGCAACAGACGATCATTGTTCAGTAGTAACTCTGTCCGGTTTGCATCGGTTGTGAAAGAGTGAATGCTCCTGCTTTTATTGAGGCAAACTTTCCCACGTGACATTATAGGCCAGTCACCAGCGAGGGATGTGTTTAAAACACGTGGACAAAGAGCTCGTTTAATGTAACCGAGTGCCGTAACACTACGATCACCTCGGGAGGCGAAGTGCAATCAAACAGGATTGAAAATGTTAGGGCTAATTTCTTAGCCCTATTAAAACTGTTATGCAAACCCGAAGGTTTCCATGAACATACAGACAATCGGAAACCACCAGACCCCATCACAAACAGAATTCCACAATCCAGAGGTGTTGACTTAAAGGCCAACAACTCGGGTGCAGAGTCTGCTGTGAAAGGAGCGGTAGCCTCCCCTGTCACATTAAAAACAAACAAACAAGAGTATTCACTCTTTCACAACTCATACACACGTGACAGAGTTATTTCCGGAACTCGTCTATTTGCCACAGCCAACACAAGCGTGCACATAGAAAACTTTTTGTGCGTCATTTCCGCCGCCAACAAAACAACACAGGCTAATCTTCAGCGAAAGGCGATGTCATATTTAGGCTTTCATTCGCCGTTGCTAAACCCAAAATGGTTCTACAAATCGATTCGGAAGGCCTTGATACTTGTAATGGTTTCTGTTTTCAATCACAAGATGGGGTACTTTGTTTATTGTTCTTATTTACGTCATCACATACGTCAAAGCTTTGTTGAAAATGAACCCCGAAGGTGCTAACACCTGTTCGGTTTGTTTCAGAAAAAAGCTTTTAGAGTGGTCAAAACAGCTAACCTTTCGCAAACTACGCATTTCCACAAAACAGAAAGTTTGGCAAATGTCGTGTTCTTAGGAATTTACCCCAGCAGAGTTGTGAAACATGTACGTCAAACTTTGCAATGATACAGCAAATACGAAAATAACATCGCAGAACTAGTAATAGAAATGTTCATGTTCAAGTATAGATTTGTTTTGCTTTACGATATCCGTGGTGGTGTCTGTAGTTGTTGTTGTTGTTGTCAACGCAACCGTTCCCAATTCGTAACAAGTATTTCTCAATATTTTCCACCATCTGCATCACAGACTCTGTCGACCCTGAAACAGTCTTAGGTAAGCTGCGGCTGAAGGAGACAGGGGGGATGCTCTCAGGGGGGATGGAGGATGGTGGTGGTGGTGGGGATGGGGGTGGGTGGTACATCAGATGTAGGGATGAGGGTCATGTGCTATCCTTCGCTGTCACTGTGACAGTGTATGGTGTCTGCCACGGGAGTGGATGAACTTTTTCCGTTTTCTTTGTTTTTCGCAGTCAGTAGCTGTACCACTTGATTTTCCTTCATAAGCTCACTTTATCCTACATTAGGGAGAAAGACCACCCATGTCATAACAAAACCAAGGAATAAGATGAAATTGTTTTTAAATCGATTTCGGAAATTTAATTTTAATCATTTTTTAATGTTTTTAATTTTCAGAGCTTGTTTTTAATCCGAATATAACATATTTATATGTTTTTGGAATCAGAAAATGACGCAGAATAAGATAAACGTAATTTTGTATCGTTTTATAAAAACAATAATTTTAATTACAATTTTCAGATTTTTAATGACCAAAGTCATCAATTAATTTTTAAGCCTCCAAGCTGAAATGCAATACCAAAGTCCGGCCTTCGTCGAAGATTGCTTGGCCAAAATTTCAATCAATTCTATTGAAAAATGAGGGTGTGACAGTGCCGCTTCAACTTTTACAAAATGCCGGATATGACGTCATCAAAGACATTTATCGAAAGCATGAAAAAAAAGTCTGGGGATATCATATCCAGAAACTTTCATGAAAACTTTCATAAAGATCGGTCCAGTAGTTGACTCTGAATCGCTCTACACACACACACACACACAGACACACACCCACACACACCACGACCCTCGTCTCGATTCCCCCTCTATGTTAAAACATTCAGTCAAAACTTCACTAAATGTAAAAAGCCAGAGTGGTGCTTTTACGCGCTTTGATGAGAGAGAGAGAGAGAGAGAGAGAGAGAGAGAGAGAGAGAGAGAGAGAGAGAGAGAGAGAGAGAGAGAGAGATATATATCCAAGTAAAGGGATGCCATGTGATGTCTGTATATGAGCCTGTGCCAAAACGTGCTTGCCAAAATGGGACATTTGGGGTTGAAAACCAAACTGGAAATAATACTGTCTTATCTTTATACACTAATTGACTTTGTATAGTGTAACTATTTCCATAACCAAAAAGATAACTTGGGCTTTACTTTTTGCGAAAAAACAAAAAAAACCGCATCAACATAGCTGTGTGTCAACTATAACGCGAGACACAGCATTTTCATAAGTATCTTTATAAGTTCTTAACTGATTTGCTTCAAATTTACTCAGCAAGTAAGATTTACATCCCAAAAGAGATTCATTGAGGAACTTCTAAAATGGACCTTGTATTTTGAAAAATAAGACACCCATCACTGTGTCCTGAGTTACAGTTGACACACTCCAGTCACAAGAAATCCTGTAAAAAAATTAAAAACAGAGAAGATGTTTCAAAGACTAGAATATTTTATTAAAACCATCATTTGCAACTCAAACAAACCTCAAAATCACATGAAAAAGAAAGCAAAGTAGAAAAACTAGTCCCTGCTGTGTCAACTGTAACGGGGTCAAGGAAGACATGAAAATGGCACTGTGTCTCATGTTACGGTTGACACACAAAGTCAGGAACAGACACTGTATGATAGCAGATAACAACAATACAGTAGTGCAAACATATGCAACTAATACTAAAATGCTACATAAAGAGTTGGTTTGAATACCTTTTATGAAAAAAATACTCACACAGCAAACGATATCTACGTGTCAACTGTAACGCGAGATACAACATTTTCATAAATATCTTTATAAGTTCTTTACCGATTTGCTTCAAATTTTCTGTGCAAGTTAGATTTACACACCAACAGAGATAAAATATGGTATCTCTGATGTAGACATTGCATTTAGAAAAATATGACTCAAGTCACTGTGTCCTGCGTTAACTTTTTTTATTTTCTTTCTTTATTTGGTGTTTAACGTCGTTTTCACCCATTCAAGGTTATATCGCGACGGGGAAAGGGGGGATATGGGAAAGGGGGAAGATAATAACAATAACAATAACAGCACTTTATTGTCCATTAAAATATTACATAAAAATGGAAAGGGGGGAGATGGGATAGGGGAAAGGGGGGAGATGGGATAGAGCCACTTGTTAATTGTTTCTTGTTTACAAAAGCAGTAATAAAAAAATTGCTCCAGGGGCTTGCAACGTAGTACAATATATGACCTTACTGGGAGAATGCAAGTTTCCAGTACAAAGGACTTAACAATTCTTATATACTGCTTGACTAAAATCTTTACAAACATTGACTATATTCTATACAAGAAACACTTAACAGGGGTAAAAGGAGAAACAGAATCTGTTAGTCGCCTCTTACGACATGCTGGGTATCATCGGGTAAATTCTTTCTTGTCCCAACCAATATGGGACTCCCCCTAACCCGCGGGGGGCTCCTGCGTTAACCGATCACCGGGAATGTTGTAAGGAAAGAAAATACAAACAAGATTTACCAAGGACTAGAAATTTGTTTTAAAACCATCATTTGCAACTCAAACAAACCTTAAAATCAAAAGAAAAAGAAATCAAAGTAGAAAAACTAGTCCATGATGTGTCAACTGTAACGGGGTCAAGGAAGACATGAAAATGGCACTGTGTCTCATGTTCCGGTTGACACACAAAGTCAGGAACACACACTGTAATGTGACAAGAGAATAAGAAATGCCAAAATGCCAGGTGTTACATGCAGGAAGTGCAAAATAAGGATAAGATGTCTTCAAATGTACAAATTCATTGGAAAATGGATGGCAAGAATCTCAAAAACACAACAGAAAACTAACCAAAACATTCCCAAATAGTGGTATATTTACACCATCAGCTTATACAGAAAGTTCCTGCAGTTAATGTTCGTGAACATTACATTCCAGTCTGAACGAGTCAAAAGTCATTAAACAAACAATTTTGCACTCAAAACTGGTTAAATAAAAATGAAAAATTAAAACGCAAGTTCATGGAGAAAACAAGGTAAAATTACAAACGCCCAAGGGAAATGTCAATCTCATGAATATCCTCCACATCCACACATTAAGTGTCACTTGCACTCTCAAATAGTCATGCACATAATCAAAGAAACACATGGCACACTAGCACCCTACAAAGGTAAATACAAGACTTGATCAATCACAAATTGGTAATCAGAGATTTAAAAAAAATGTGCACCTCTACCAATAAATACACACAAGCATTCAAAGTACCACAATGTACAAGACTAGAGAAAATCACAGATCAGCTTTCACACATAGCTTTAGCTGCCAATGCCTACATGTAAAATAATATGATAATGATAACTACAAAGTTCGTAAAATTGGCTTCCCCCATCAAATAAATTAATCTACACGGGCTATGCATGATCAGCAAACTTGCCAGACTGTCACTGTCAGAAGGGAGTCAGACCAAACCAGATGCAGACCTGTTTACACTAAACCCGAGGCAAGAGTACTTTCCCAAAACGTTGAGTGTATTTTTCAAAAAGTTGGTGTACTTTGCAAGCAAAGCCATACGCGTGGGTGCAAACGTGTTTGTGTAAGAATAGCATGTCTTCTGTTCCTCTCCAAAGTTCGTTCATGGCAGACATCGTAGCGTTCAGGGTCCAGCTTTAGCCGTTGTCTGTACTCTTTGGATCGCTCGTTGTTCTGCTTCCGGACTCGTTCAGCCTGGGGTGACAATCTGACTTGCAGTCGCAGACCTTACAATCACGAAAAAGAAATGAGGCTCAAGTACAAGACAGAAAAATATTTGCCCACAGCACATCTAGAATCTAATGACATGTTCAAGTGCAGTTTCTACAGCACTGACCCCTGTCTCTTCTACCTCTCCCAGATAAATGTAACATTTCACTTTTAAGAGCAACAATACCACTTCTAACATCAGTCCTAAGAACTAAGACTGTACTGGATACAAAGAGATGTGTCTAAGTTGACACAATCACCATAACTTAATATGCTTTCATCTGCAGAGTCATTTATTTACAAGGCTGGTAATTGAGGTAACTAAAAAAACAAGTAACAAAGGACATAAAACAATACTGTGTCCTTCCCAAGAAAAGTTACGGTCGACATGCATTCCTCGTAAATCAAAGCTACAAACATTAAAAAAAAAACACAACCCTAAACTCTCAATTCCAAAAGTTAAAAGTAAAACGCAGACCTTAAATAGAAAAGAAAGGCATACGTATGTAAATGCATAGCTGTCCAAAAATACTTTGTGTCATTCGTAACCGAGACACAGTGAGAGTTACATGTCTTGCGTTACGATTGACGCAAGAAGATCCCCGAGTGGCCTTCTCGAAAAATATTTCACAACCAAACCAAGAACAAGTCGCTTAAGGCGAAAATACAACATTTAGTCAAGTAGCTGTCGAACTCACAGAATGAAACTGAACGCAATGCAATTTTTCAGCAAGACCGTATACTCGTAGCATCGTCAGTCCACCGCTCATGACAAAGGCAGGGAAATTGACAAGAAGAGCGGGGTAGTAGTTGCGCTAAGAAGGATAGCACGCTTTTCTGTACCACTCTTCGTTTGAACTTTCTGAGCGTGTTTTTAATCCAAACATATCATATCTATATGTTTTTGGAATCAGGAACCGACAAGGAATAAGATGAAAGTGTTTTTAAATTGATTTCGACAATTTAATTTTGATTATAATTTTTATATTTTTAATTTTCAGAGCTTGTTTTTAATCTAAATATAACATATTTATATGTTTTTAGAATCAGAAAATGATGAAGAATAAGATGAACGTAAATGTGGATCGTTTTATAAAAAAAAATTGTTGTTTTTACAATTTTCAGATTTTTAATGACCAAAGTCATTAATTAATTTTTAAGCCACCAAGCTGAAATGCAATACCGAAGTCTGGCCTTCGTCGAAGATTGCTTGGCCAAAATTTCAATCAATTTGATTGAAAAATGAGGGTGTGACAGTGCCGCCTCAACTTTTACAAAAATCCGGATATGACGTATTTATCGAAAAAAAGAAAAAAACGTTCGGGGATATCATTCCCAGGAACTTTCATGTCAAATTTCATAAAGATCGGTCCAGTAGTTTGGTTTGAATCGCTCTACACGCACGCACACACACACGCACGCACGCACACACTCACACACACACATACACCACGACCCTCGTTTCGATTCCCCCTCTATGTTAAAACATTTAGTCAAAACTTGACTAAATGTAAAAACAAGTCCGAAAACTCATACATTACTTGCTAATCCAAGCGGAACCATTGTTTGCTGTTCAGTCGATCGTAACAAAGACATCACAGAATATGGATCGATCGTAACGAAGACCTAAACTGTCCCTGTGTCTTAATTCAACAAACAAAAAAACCCAGCGTGCTTCAACGAACTTTTTCAGTCCAGACAAATGCTTAAAATATGAAAGGAAGAATCACCCAGAACATATTCTTTGCTACTAGCTATAACACAGCGAATAAGTAAACAAGTCGCGTAAGGCGAAAATACAATATTTAGTCAAGTAGCTGTCGAACTCACAGAATGAAACTGAACGCAACGCAACGCAGCAAGACCGTATACTCGAAGCATCGTCACTCCACCGCCCGTGGCAAAGACAGTGCACGTGGAATTGACAAGAAGAGCGGGGTAGTAGTTGCGCTAAGAAGGATAGCACGCTTTTCTGTACCTCTCTTCGTTTTAACTTTCTGAGCGTGTTTTTAATCCAAACATATCATATCTATATATTTTTGGAATCAGGAACCGACAAGGAATAAGATGAAAGTGTTTTTAAATTGATTTCGAAAAAAAAATTTTGATAATAATTTTTATATATTTAATTTTGAGAGCTTGGTTTTAATCCGAATATAACATATTTATATGTTTTTGGAATCAGCAAATGATGGAGAATAAGATAAACGTAAATTTGGATCATTTTATACATTTTTATTTTTTTTTACAATTTTCAGATTTTTAATGACCAAAGTCATTAATTAATTTTTAAGCCACCAAGCTGAAATGCAATACCGAACCCCGGGCTTCGTCGAAGAGTACTTGACCAACATTTCAACCAATTTGGTTGAAAAATGAGGGCGTGACAGTGCCGCCTCAACTTTCACGAAAAGCCGGATATGACGTCATAAAAGACATTTATCAAAAAAATGAAAAAAACGTTCGGGGATTTCATACCCAGGAACTCTCATGTCAAATTTCATAAAGATCGGTCCAGTAGTTTAGTCTGAATCGCTCTACACACACACACACACAGACACACACACGCACACACGCACATACACCACGACCCTCGTTTCGATTCCCCCTCGATGTTAAAATATTTAGTCAAAACTTGACTAAATATAAAAAACTAAAGAATTTTGAGTCGATCGTAACTTTATGTCGATCGTAACGCTCATCAAACAGGAGACATGAAACGAAAACTTACCTTCCCTGCGAAAGTCGGCCATCCGTGTAGCAAAATGGAGTCCAACTGCTTGCGTGTAACGTTTTTGCTATTTATAACAGCAGCCCCGATACTTCCGCGGTCATTTAAAATAAGTTATTGAATATTGAGCGATCGTAACAAAAAGACATGAAAATTGCATTCAACCTAAAAACTTCTCAAAACTACTTAAAATACTTTTATTTTAAATCAATTGTTTGCAAATCAAATAAAACTTTTTATTTACTGCTGCTTACAACTTTCGGTTGCGATAATGACGTTCGTAGATTCGAAAATCGAGGGACGTATCGTGAGTTCGCTGGAGACACAGGGAGTTACGATCGCTATGGACGTTTTTGACGTCAAATATTTTGCCAATAAACATCTTTTTTTTCGTAGACATCATCTTTTCGTGGTAATTTAGGGTACATTTATCAATATTATGGGCACTGTTTCTAACTTGCCGACGGAGATTTCTGGACCGCGGACGAACAAAACACCATGTACGGAATGTCCCACTTTTAAGTCGCCGGATTTGCTCGCTTCGGCTAACATTTTTATTTTTTTCATGTAGGTGTAATGCATGCAAACTTCTGAAACTGTCTTTGCTATGTCTTTAACATACATGCTTTCAAACTGTTCAGTGCTTTTTGCGATTGAAAGTGCGGTTGATGAACAGTAATGCATGAACATGTCGGCTCTTTCGGCAGACCACGTTTTGGCACAGGCTCATATAATAATTGTAAACAAAGGGGAAAACACTCATTGCTGCACACACTAACGCACGCACACACACACACACACACACACACACACACACACACACACACACACACACACACACACACACACACACACACACACACGCGCGCATGTAGAGAGAGAGAGAGAGAGAGAGAGAGAGAGAGAGAGAGAGAGAGAGAGAGAGAGAGAGAGAGAGAGAGAGAGAGAGAGAGAGAGAGAGAGAGAGAGATCAAATCAAATCAAATCTTATTTTACGAGGGTTGTGGCATAAGCAATACAACGAGCTTTTTTTCAACCAGCCCTTGCCCAGAGAGGGGACTAATCTAATTACATATTTACACGGATATTAACGTAAAAACAAGTCGCGTAAGGCGAAAATACAATATTTAGTCAAGTAGCTGCCATTTTTCAGCAAGACCGTATACTCGTAGCATCGTCAGTCCACCGCTCATGGCAAAGGCAGTGAAATTGACAAGAAGAGCGGGGTAGCAGTTGCGCTAAGAAGGATAGCACGCTTTTCTGTACCTCTCTTTGTTTTAACTTTCTGAGCGTGTTTTTAATCCAAACATATCATATCTATATGTTTTTGGAATCAGGAACCGACAAGGAATAAGATGAAACTGTTTTTAAATTGATTTGGACAATTTAATTTTGATAATAATTTTTATATATTTAATTTTCAGAGCTTGTTTTTAATCCGAATATAACATATTTATATGTTTTTGGAATCAGCAAATGATGGAGAATAAGATAAACGTAAATTTGGATCGTTTTATAAATTTTTATTTTTTTTTTACAATTTTCAGATTTTTAATGACCAAAGTCATTAATTAATTTTTAAGCCACCAAGCTGAAATGCAATACCGAAGTCCGGCCTTTGTCGAAGATTGCTTTACAAAAATGTCAATAAATTTGATTGAAAAATGAGGGTGTGACAGTGCCGCCTCAACTTTTACAAAAAGCCGGATATGACGTCATCAAAAGTATTTCTCGAAAAAAAGAAAAAAACATCCGCGGATATCATTCCCAGGAACTCTCATGTCAAATTTCATAAAGATCGGTCCAGTAGTTTAGTCTGAATCACTCTACACACACACACACACACACACGCACACACGCACATACACCACGACCCTCGTTTCGATTCCCCCTCGATGTTAAAATATTTAGTCAAAACTTGACTAAATATAAAAAGGTAGAGAAAAACAACAACATATGAATATTTACACATTACATATTATACACAAATATAAAGCGTCGTATATGTAACGTAGTGAAAACAATGCTGAATACACATGCATGAGTAAATGTGTTATTAAAGCTTTGAGTGTTTTTGTGTGGATATAATGAACACTGATGCTTTGGACAAATGAAAATATAACCAAATGAAGTCTTCCATCACTGTGACGTTTCGTAATTTAACATAAAATACAATGAAAGGTGTTTTTTGAAAGTATTGAGACTCATTGGGACTCTCACAAATTCCGGGAGAGAATTCCACAGGACGCTACCAGAATAGGCTAAGCTTGATTTGAAGAGATCTATCCTTGGAATTGGGACGTTAAACTTTCGGTTTGGTTTGACTTTAAAGTTTGCAACGAAAGTTCGTGGTGCACGGCCGGAAAGTATTTTGTGAAGGAGCACGCCTTCATTTAATTTAAATCTTTCTTTTAATGGGAGAATCTTAAGTTTCTTATAATCATCGAATCAAGACTGGATTGTTTCAGTAAAATTAGTTTCAGCGCTCGCCTATGTAAACTAAACAATGGTTTTAAAATATTATCACTGGCAGAGTCCCAGATGGTTGAGCAATAATCTGTGATGGTTTGTATATATGCGTAAAAGTATAATAACCTTAAGTGCTGATCAAGAAAGTGTTTAATTCTATTTAACTGATATATTTTTCTCGACATTGTTTTACATACCGACCGAACATGATGGGCCCAAGACAAATTATTATCGATATTTACTCCCAAAACTTTATGATCTCCTACCTCCTCTATTGCGTCGTTACCAATTAATATGGAATGAGGATTGTTTTGTCTCTTTTGTCTTGTTGTTATTAACATGTATTTGGTCTTTTTAGGGTGAAGACTCATGTGGTTATACTCCGTCCAATGAATGAGATCATCTACACTGTTCTGCAACGATGAATAAACTTTGTCTAATTTTTTATCAGTAGTGTGTAGGGTCGTATCGTCAGCAAAGAGTTCGCAGTCATCATTAATACTAAGAGGAAGATCATTAATATACAGGGAAAAGAGTAGTGGTCCAAGGACAGAACCCTGGGGAACCCCGTATAACACAGGTCTTTTGCTGGATACGGTTGAATTAACGCAGACAGACTGCTCTCGCCCGGCTAAGAAAGAGGAGAGCAGGCATAAGGTTTGGGGTGACATTCTATATTCAACTAATTTTCTTAATAGTAATTCATGATTAATAACGTCGAAAGCTTTAGCAAAATCGACGAATAGGACACCACAGAGTTGATTATTATTAATGCTACTAAGCCAACTTTCAAGAAGGTTTGTTAATGCTGTGTGGCACGAATGATTTTCTCTAAAACCTGACTGGTTGGAATGTATAAGATCGTATTTCTTCAAATGAGTGGTCAAGTGTGTAAATATGTGTTTTTCAAGTGGTTTTGATAAAACAGGAAGAATTGAGATTGGTCTGTAATTGGCGGGGTCAGAAGAACTACCTGATTTAAATAGCGGGATTACTTTCGCCTCCTTTAATTTGGTGGGAAAGTAGGATTTGTCAAGGCACAAATTATAAACATATGTAAGGGATTCTGCAATAAAAGGGGCAGACAACTTCAGAATTTTCCCATCAAGATTATCCAAACCACGAGTACCTGTTTGTTTTAAGCACAACAGATAATGGAAGACTTCGCTAACAGATAGCAGAGGAATGTCTAAATTATGGGTAATATTTTTTGAATCACAAAACTGTTTCAACTTGTCCAGATTATTCTGTTTCGATCTATCAGTTGTAATTATTTTGTCAACAATAGAAGTAAAATGAATGTTCAGATCATCAGCAGGTATATCAATAACGGAAGATTTTACTGTATCTTTACGAGATAATTGGTTGATCACCTTCCAGATGGCTTTTGAGTTTTGTTTTGAACTGGATGCAGCGAGCTCACGGTAATACTTTCTACGAGCTGCCCGTTTCATGGACGTTACTTTGTTTCTCTGTTTTCTGTATTCTTCTTCTTTTCCCTTACGTTTAAGAAAATCGCGGTAATCAATCGCATGTTGAATGTCGTCTGTAAGCCACTTAGGTTTGGGATGTTGCTGCACACGAGAGGTTCGAAATGGTGCATGTTTATCATATACTTTTATAAACAAGTTGTACCATAAATCAAATGCTTCGTCGGGGTCAGTATAATTATAAATCATTGAAAAATGTGTACAACTGAGTTCCGAAAGGTATGAATCTTGATCAAGTTTTGAAAATAACCTATATGTTATAAATTTATGTTTTCGTTTTGGGATTCTAACCCCTTTTTTCGACCACGTGAGGCACACTGGAAAATGATCACTACAGCTAAAACTTGGAACTGAGGTTTCAATAATGTTAGCTCGAGTTGACACACAGATATGGTCTATAAGCGTAGATGAGGTAGCTGTAACTCTTGTTGGAATCGTTACTAACTGTTGTAAATTATGCAGGGATAACCTTTCCATCCAGCATTTGTTGGGTTTCACTAAATAGAGAGAGAGAGAGAGAGAGAGAGAGAGAGAGAGAGAGAGAGAGAGAGAGACGAGAGAAAGAGAGAGCGAGAGAGAGAGAGAGAGAGAGAGAGAGAGAGAGAGAGAGAGAGAGAGAGAGAGCAACCATTACCGTGGTTTTATTTTTTGTTTTATACGAAACTGCGCAGTACATTTGCACAACATTTGTTTAATTCATTAATGCCCTCCTTCCAGTGCCCTAGTGGCGCCATTTCCCTCAACTTAACATCGATAGACGTTCGCTTTAATGGAATTTCCCCAGAAACATGGTCTCGACTTTGCCATTTTATCTGTCGTGTTCGTTTCTTGTTTTGTGTTTGGGCGAAAAAATAAAATAAAATAAAATAAATAAAATGGAAAGTAAAGTAAAGTAAAATAAAATCAGACAAAATAAAAAATATAAAATACAATAAAATCAAATTAAATAAGAATACAAACACACACACACACACACACACACACACACACACACACACACACACACACACACACACACACACACACACACACACACACACACACACACGCACGCGCGTGCGCGCGCAAGCACACACAAACACACACGCACAAACACACACTCAAAACGCACACTTACAATAAAATGCAATTATCTAAAACATAAAATGGCTTGTTCATTGTTGGATTAGTTTATTTGTTATTTGTTATAGAAAACTTACATATGACGCTATTATGCCTACAGTGTCGTCTTTGTGCTTAGACGTCAATGATTTCGTGAGGCTTTGGAAGAGATCGATTTTCCATAGGAGCGTCTTCGATTTGGACGCGTCTACTCCGTATTACGTTTGGAGCAGAAGGCACGCGTGTACAGAATGAAGGATAAAGAGAATACAACATGGCTTGCTTTGTGATACCAGGTTTACACGGTTTGCTTTATTAAAATATTGAAAAGCTCGCTTTCGCTCGCATTTTAATATTTAAAAAAAACATTGAACTCATGTAAATCTGGTAACACACAGCAAGCAATGTAGTATTTCTCTATCTTTCTGTCTGGTAACACACAGCAAGCAATGTAGTATTTCTCTATATTTCTGTCTGGTAACACACAGCAAGCAATGTAGTATTTCTCTATATTTCTGTCTGGTAACACACAGCAAGCAATGTAGTATTTCTCTATATTTCTGTCTGGTAACACACAGCAAGCAATGTAGTATTTCTCTATATTTCTGTCTGGTAACACACAGCAAGCAATGTAGTATTTCTCTATATTTCTGTCTGGTAACACACAGCAATCAATGTAGTATTTCTCTATCTTTCTGTCTGGTAACACACAGCAAGCAATGTAGTATTTCTCTATATTTCTGTCTGTGTTTCGCCTGTGTTCGCATTTTTGAACTTTCAACATGTGAAGTACACAGACAGAGAGAAAAAGGCAGACAGACAGACAGACAGACAGACAGACAGACAGACAGACAGACAGACAGAAAAAGGCAGACAGACAGACAGACAGACAGACAGACAGACAGACAGACAGACAGACCAGACAGACAGACAGACAGACAGACAGACAGACAGACAGAAAGAACAGACAGACAGACAGACGGGACAGAACAGACAGACAGACACGACAGACAGACAGGCAGACAGACAGACAGACAGACAGAGCAGACCAGAGGCATGCACACGCTGACTCAGAGACGGAAGAACGGACGGATAGGCAGATGGACAGACGGACTGCTAGAAAGTCTGACGGACAACCAAACCAAGGAAACAGATTAGCTGAGAAGGAATTCAGAATGATCGTGCACTTTGTGAAGAGTCTTTGAAATTTGGCATGGTGGTAGGTATGGACACAAGGTTTTCAAAAACCATCGCAAACAAATTGAGCTTGACCTCGATTGGTCTGTTTGCACAAAATCCAATATGGCCGCCACCCGGAAAAAGGACTGCTAAATTACACCCATTGTTACCACGACAGCATTGAGAAATACAACTTTTCACATGTGTTTTAGTGCAAGCAACCCATATCCAAGATGGATTTGACGTTTGGACGTCATTTTAACGTCAAAGGTCATTCATATGTCATTTTCAAGGTCATTTCATTTCAGAGTGTAATAACTCTGAACCTACTCAACTTAAAAAGAAACAATTAGTCTCTATACCCATGTTTTCGACCACTGGGAGTCTATTTCTGAACTCCTTGAATATCTCAGTCTCACCATTTAAGCTGAAAAGGTACATATGTCTTTCAAAATGGCCCCCTTCATAGCCCATGGTTTTTTGCTTTTGGGCACACAAACTATGCCCGCTGGATGCATGTCTTCCTGAAGGACATGGCTTGTCTGCCAGAGACCCATGCAAGTGTCCATGAAGCATTTGAGGAAGGGAAGATCGTTGTGCAGCGCAGTGACAAGAAGTTCTCCCTCATGGCGCTTGACCAGAGCCAGGAGCACAGCATCACATTCCTGCAGGAGGACAGTGGAGCAAAAGGACTCTCTGGTCAGCCAGAGGAAAAAGAGTTTAGTTAGTTAGTTAGCTGTTGCTTTTCGGGTCCAGCGGACCATAATAGGCCAAATCAGGACCCCGAAAAAGAGTTTATTGAACTCTCAAAACCAGAGGTCCTGAGAGTCATTGATGAATTTGAAAACGAAAGTCTTTCAGCTTCAAACAGAGAAGTCAATTTTGAGCACCCAGAGTCTTCTGTTGCTGAACAAAACAAGTTCCTGAAACATCTCAAAGCACTGCTCTATCTTGTGAAAGAGGGAACAGTGGTCAACCCATTCAAGGAGACAGGCTCCCTGTTCGTCACACTGGACACCGGTGAAGTCATGGACCCAGTAATTGTCAACTGCTTGAGGGAAGCTCCAAACATCGGCAAGGCCATGTTTACAGAATTTGTGAGGGACAGACTTGAAACTTGCTCCAAACCATTGTCTGATGTTATCCCAAGGGCCAATGTGTACACTTTCAGCAACCGGCCACCTGTGGACCTGAAGAATGGTGCTAACAAGTTGGGATCAGCAAGAGCAAATGCGGCGCTGATCACCAAGTTGTTTCTGTCCTTGCTAGGACGATCTGATGTTGATATTTCATAGACGACTTTTTCAGACATGAGATTCAGCGTGAATCTCATTCCTTGTGTGATCGTGGAAAACTGATGTCAGGTACAAAGTCTGCTCTTCTTGGCTGCCTGCCTGGAATGCCTGATCCTGGACGCTCTCCTGCAGCAAAGGAAGCCTCTGTGATCGTACTGGATATGCCAGCCATCATCCATATTGTCAAGCCCTAGCGTGCCATTGTGTTTGAAGAATACACACTTATGCATTTGCTACCCTTCTTAGAGAGCCAGATGACCAACAACACCACAAGAGTGGATGTTGTTTGGGACACATATCAGGATGCAAGTCTCAAATCACAGACTCTGGCCAAGTGGGGTGAAAGTGAAGGAAAGCGAACTAGAGTCTCAGCAAAGATACCTATTCCAAAGGGAGCTGACTGGCAGAAGTTCCTCAAGGAGTCTGACAACAAGGATGAGCTGTTCCAGTTCATCAGTGAGCAACTAGAGCTACATACCACTGATGCAAGATATCATCTCCTGACTCACTAACAGACCAACAGATATATCAGCCTTATCTCCTTGCCACCAAGAAGAAGCTGACACACGGATGGTGCTTCACCTCTGCCATGCTGCTGAACAGGGACACACTAAGGCCTACCTCAGGACAGTGGACACAGATGTGGTGGTTCTTGCCCTCCATCACTTTGATCAACTGAAACTGTCAGAGCTTTGGATTGGATTTGGGTCAGGAAAGACATTCAGAGACATTCCAGTACATTACATTGCTCAACAGCTGGGACCTCAACGCTGCCAGGCACTTCCCTTCTTTCATTCCTACACAGGATGAGATGTAACATCGGCCATGTTCGGAATTGGCAAAAAGACAGCATGGAATGCATGGGCCACTTTTGCTGAGGTCACTGACACCTTCATCGCCATCACCCAGGACCCAACCAGCCTCACACTCGACTCACTGCACATGCAGCGTCTGGAGCGTTTCACTGTGCTGATGTACAGCAAAAACTGTAGGTCAACGTCTGTCAACGAAGCAAGAAAGCTGATGTTTACTGTTGGTCTCAAACCTCTGGAATCCATCCCACCAACACAGCATGCGTTGTTCCAGCACACAAAGCGAGCATTGCTCATCGCAGCTTTCATCTGTCCATCTCTGTCCAAAACCTCCAACATCCCAAACCCAAGTGAATGGGGATGGGAATGGAACGAGAGAACCAAGGCATGGATGCCATACTGGACAAGTCTGCCTGACGCCAGCACAGGGTGCTCACTGTTGCTCCACTGTGGCTGCTTGGTTGCTTGCAAAGGAAACTGCAAGTGTCATCGCGCTGGTCTTCGCTGTGGTCCACTGTGCAAGTGTGAAGGAGGCTGCGCAAACAGTGCCAGTGACTAAGTCCAGAACTTACGACCAGTCGACCATATCTATAACATCGACAATTCTGAGCACCATAATTCGTGTTTAACTAAATAGTTAGTCATGAGTTCAAGAACTTGAACCGTGAGCTCACAGGGCTCACGCAAGGGTGTACAACCAATTTCATCTTTTGAAGTTTATAAATTCCAAAGTTATCGTCTTTGTTAACTGAAATGACCTTGAAAAATGACCTTTGACCCTGAAAATAGCGGTGAAACACCAGAGATCTCATATTTGGATTCCTTGCACTAGAAAAAATGGGATAGCAGACATTTGTCAAGGTTCTAGTAATAATGGGAGCTGCTATATGACATTTACTGCTTCCGTCTGCGGCCATATTGAATTTTGCGCAAACAGGCAACAAAACGTAAGGTTGAATTTGTTTGCGATGGTTTTTGAAAACCTTATGACCATACCTAACTCCATGCCAAATTTCAAAAACTCTTCACCAAGTGCACGATTGTTCTAGATATGACAGAATTCCCACCGCGCTAGATAGGGCAGTGCGCTTTGTCACAGTACGCCTCGCAACCGTGTGCAGTTTAAGTTGAAGCAAGTAAGGGAGAGCAGCACGGCAATCAACAACCTTTAAATAGTCAGAGACAAGTTATTTTCCCTGACACGATGTGCTTGTGAAACTACTGCAATTTTCTGACAAACATAATAAGTTGCCCATTCAATTTGGCAACAAAACAGATTCGCTCCTTATATTACACGCTACTAGGTGGCTATGAAGTTAAAAAAAAACTCCTGAATGTCCGATTTGGATTAACAATAACAGGTGTGATATTGGTAGGAAAAATAATAAGGAAGACAAAAGACCAAAGAAAACCACACAAATCATACCTTTAACGTAACCGACAATAACCAATCAGTCGCTGTGATCAAGTGGAAATGTATCGGCTTACAGTATGAAAATAACGGTCATTTCTTGTCTCTTTGATTTCTGAAAGAAGAGTCCTGTCTAGGCAACTTCGATAAAGAAAATCAAGTTGCTTGCACTAACGAGTGATCCAAATATTCAGTTAATCTGCCGATTTGAAAGGTTGTACACAAATAAGAGAGAGAGAGAGAGAGAGAGAGAGAGAGAGAGAGAGAGAGAGAGAGAGAGAGAGGGAGAGAGAGTGGGAGAAAGAGAGAGAGAGAGTGAGAGAGAGAGAGAGGGAGAGAGAGAGAGAGAGAGAGAGAGAGAGAGGGAGAGAGAGAGAGTGAGAGAGAGAGAGGGAGAGAGAGAGAGGGAGAGGGAGAGGGAGAGAGAGAGAGAGAGAGAGAGAGAGACAATGACAATGACAATGACAAATCTTTATTTTTCGAGGGTGACAAGAATAAGCATAGATATGCTTTTTTGCATCTGGCCCTCGCCCTAAAGAGGGACTAAACTATTTTACTATAACTATGACTAGGGAAAAAAAGGTTACATAAAAACATTAATGGTAGAACATATAAGTTTATGTACATGAAGCGCATTATGTAGAAGCATTGTAGATCATAAGGTAGTGTTCAAAATTGGGTGTAAAGCAATGAAAATAAACGGAAAGTAACCCAACAATACATTAGCTCAGCAAACAATGTATTACAGAGCCAAATCTTCGTGATTTTGTCACAATAAACCATAATTCCAATAATGAACAACTGTATACAAAGAAAACATACCAATCAAGTTTATTTGTTCATAGAGTTCATTAAATGGAAAGAATATTTGGTTCTAAAAGAATCTGTGTTGGTGGATTGCCGCAGGGCGTCCGGAAGAGCGTTCCAGAGGCTGCTTCCTGAATAAACAAGACTTGATTTAAATAGGTCTATCCTAGGAAGAGGAGTGTTTAGTTTTATAAAGTGGTGCGAATTCTTCAAAGAGAACTTTGAGCAAATGGTTTCGGGTGCATTTTCTGTCATAATTTTATGCATCATTATTCCTTTGTTGTAATTCATTCTTGACTTCAGAGGTAGGACCCCTATGTTGATGTAGTCTGAGTCGGTGAGAGTAGTCTGTTTGAGTAATACTACTTTTAGCGCTCTTTTGTGTAATCTGCTGAGTAGCTTTAGGGAATTATCACTTGCAGAGTCCCATAGAGTGGATGCGTAATCAATAAGAGACTGAATATGAGCAGTGAAAAATAACTTCCTGGCTTGACAATTAAGGAAGTGTTTAATTCTAGATAAGAGGTACACTTTCTTTGACACTAATTTACTAAGTTGTTCAATGTGAGTTGACCAAGACAGGTTGTTATCGATGTGGACACCTAGAACTTTGTGATGGTCGACTTTTTCCACTATAGAGAGAGAGAGAGAGAGAGAGAGAAGGGGAGAGAGAGAGTGTGTCTGTCTGCCCCCCCCTCCCCAGACAGAAAGATAGGCAGGCAGATAGCCAGAAAGACAAACAGGTTTATACACAGACAGGCAGACATGGAGACAAATATGCAGACAGACAGACAGACAGACAGACAGACAGACAGACAGACAGACAGACAGACAGACATGTAGACATGCAGACAGACAGACAGACATGCAGACAGACAGACAGACAGACAGACAGACTGACTGACTGACAGACAGACAGACAGACAGACATACAGACATATAGACAGACAGACATATATACAGACAGACAGACAAACAGACAGACAGACAGACAGACAGACAGACAGACAAACAGACAGACAGACAGACATGTTGACGGACAGACAGACAGACACGCAGACAGACAAACAGACAGACAGACAGACAGACAGACAGACAGACAGACAGACAGACAGACAGACAGACATGCTGACGGAGCCACTGACCTTTCTTCTAGACACGAGAG
This sequence comes from Littorina saxatilis, assembly GCF_037325665.1. Taxonomy (NCBI): domain Eukaryota; kingdom Metazoa; phylum Mollusca; class Gastropoda; order Littorinimorpha; family Littorinidae; genus Littorina; species Littorina saxatilis. The sequence continues at coordinate 12,621,726 of NC_090255.1, read as the reverse complement.
TTCCTGTGAGGAGAAGAACAAAGTTTTCTGATTAGAACAGAGTATACAGGTAGACTAATCAAACATCATTAGCATATGAACATACACAAACACACACTCATGGATTACCGTTACTTCACAATAACATATTTTTTAGAGCCTCACAAAAGCGTCAGTAAGCCTATCTCTTAAACTATTGGGAGTTTTTGATTAAGACTTCATGTAATCCTCAAACACCATAGAATAAACCTTCCCTCGACGGCTTTTTTGGTAAGGATTATCTTTGTAAACACAAAAATAAACGATGGCGTCATTTAAACTACACAGTCCGGATGTTGTAGGCCGTGAACGACCCATAATATTTACTTTTATCCTTTTTAATTATTATTTTTTTAGAAAATATGGGTCGTACACGACCCACATCATCCGCTATGAGCTATACATCTAAAAACAAAAATCTACTCACATGAGAGATGTCCATGATTGGTCCCCTCACAAGGAGCTGCCCGAACTTCTCGTCCAATAGATCGAGTTCCAGCATCTGTCCCTGCGCGTCGCTGATTAGTCCATAACAGCACGTGACCGCCTCGTGACGCCTGCGCGTGCAGAGAGCCAACATGGCGCCCTCTCTGTCCGCTACTCCCTCGTGAAGCTTGGAGCTGATGGACTTGATCTGCTTCATCTGGTCCTCTGTTTCATCCTGGTAAGCACGCATGATCATTCAAGTTTTATGAAATTCTTCTTTTTCTGTGTTCAAAAACAGCGATTCTCGCGTACACTCGTGTTTTTCACGACTCTGCTTCATCCGTGAAAGCGAGTATATAATAAGGGTTTTATGAAATTCCACTTCTTCTGAGTTCATGGCCTGTGCTACTCCTACGTACACTTGTGTTTTAGAGTAGGCTGTTGCATGTATGACGGTGTCACCCCCACACCCCCCCCCCCCCCATCCGCCACCATTAAAGCAGCCATACTCCGTTTTCGAGAAAAATTTCATGAAATGAATGTTTGATCATTAATTTTGTGGCCGTTTCTTATTATTACCTCAAAACACAGCTATACGATGTGGTCGGGTGTTTTTGTTGGGTTGGGTTTTTGTAGTTTGCTAAGTTTAGTTTCACGTGCATCACGATGTTGTGTGACTGACCTCAGTAGTTTTGAGCAGGTCTTGAGCCTCCTTCAGCGTGCCTTTCAGCTCCTTTCTCTTGCGTGTGATGTTCTTGCGAATCCTCTCCATATATTCCTGAAACCACAGTAAACATAATTATGTAAACCAAATGTTAGTCCACTCTACATGTAGCTCAGTAATTGCGTAGCAGTCTTCCGTTTATTTTTTAAAGCCTTGGACGGTTATGGAAACCCATTTGGTAATATAACCTTTTTGTGTGTGCATGTAGACCAAGAGAGATCGCTCAGACAATACACAACACATACATGGACCACCAAGAGAGATCGCTCAGACAATATACAACACATACATGGACATCACAAACTGCCGTATACAAGCTGCCGTGTTACAGTCACGGTAAAAATGAGCTGACTCTCTCTGTCTGAATGTGCGCCTGTATCTCCCAAAAATAAACAGATCATCGACTCTCGCCTTTTGGATGTTGAAGAGTCACCCGAATTAACTGATTTCTTGATATCTTGGTCATCTCGTAGTATACATGTATGTATGTGTGTGCGCCTGTCTGTATGCGTGTGTGTGTGTGTGTTTGTGTGTGTGCGCGTGTGCGTGCGTGCGCGTGTGTGTGTGTGTGTGTGTGAACGTATGTCTGTGTGTCTGTGTGTATCTGTGCATGTGTGTGGTGATAGCATGTGTGTGTGTATGCGCACGCGTATGTGCGTGCGCACGCGTGTGTTTGTTTGTGACTGCATGGATTTAACCTTTGCCGTGCTTCCTGGGTTCACCTGTACCCAGAGACACACTAAAATCATTGTAACTCTGGAACCATTAAAGGTATCGTTTTGAAATTTTAAGTATCTCTCACACACCTAATTTGCTCTCTGTCTGCAAATTTTTAGTGTGTACATGACAAAACATCAGAATTAATTGATTATGATAATTTACATAAACACTACCGATGGCGCGGGTTCACACATACCCATACTTTTTAAAGAGTATTAGTGATTGTAACTATCCCTCTGCCGACGGCGCGGGTTCTGCTACACCCATAATTACCAAAGTGGCGGAACAGTGTCTGTCTGCCTGTTTGTCTCCAAGAGACTGTCTGTCTCTCTGTTTGTCTGTCCGTATCTCTCTGTCTGTATGTCTGTTGTCAGTTGCTCTGTCTGTCTGTCTGTCTGTCTATCCGTCTATCTGACTGTCTGTCTCTGTCTCTCTCTGTCTGTCTCTCTGTCTGTCTCTCTCTCTGTCTCTCTCTCTTAGTCTCTCTCTCTGTCTCTCTATCTTAGTCTCTCTCTCTGTCTCTCTTTCTTAGTCTCTCTCTCTCTCTTTCTTAGTCTCTCTCTCTCTTAGTCTCTCTCTCTTAGTCTCTCGCTCTCTCTTTCTCTTTCTTAGTCTCTCTCTCTTTCTTAGTCTCTCTCTTTCTCTTTCTTAGTCTCTCTCTCTCTCTTTCTTAGTCTCTCTCTCTCTCTTTCTTAGTCTCTCTCTCTCGCTTAGTCTCTAGCTCTCTCTTTCTTAGTCTCTCTCTCTCTTAGTCTCTCTCTCTTTCTCTTTCTTAGTCTCTCTCTCTCTCTTTCTTAGTCTCTCTCTCTCTTTTTTAGTCTCTCTCTCTCTCTCTTTCTTAGTCTCTCTCTCTCTTTCTTAGTCTCTCTCTCTCTTTCTTAGTCTCTCTCTCTCTCTAGCTCTTTCTTAGTCTCTCTCTCTCTCTCTCTTTCTTAGTCTCTCTCTCTCTTTCTTAGTCTCTCTCTCTCTCTCTCTTTCTTAGTCTCTCTCTCTCTCTTTCTTAGTCTCTCTCTCTCTCTTTCTTAGTCTCTCTCTCTTTCTTAGTCTCTCTCTTTCTTAGTCTCTCTCTCTCTCTTTCTTAGTCTCTCTCTCTCTCTTTCTTAGTCTCTCTCTCTCTCTCTTTCTTAGTCTCTCTCTCTCTTTCTTTCTTAGTCTCTCTCTCTCTTTCTTAGTCTCTCTCTCTCTCTTAGTCTCTCTCTCTCTTTCTTAGTCTCTCTCTCTCTCTCTTAGTCTCTCTCTCTTTCTTAGTCTCTCTTTCTTAGTCTCTCTTTCTCTCTCTTAGTCTCTCTCTCTCTTTCTTAGTCTCTCTCTCTTTTTTAGTCTCTCTCTCTCTCTTTCTTAGTCTCTCTCTCTCTCTTTCTTAGTCTCTCTCTCTCTCTCTCTCTCTCTCTCTCTCTCTCTCTTAGTTTCTCTCTCTCTTTCTTAGTCTCTCTCTCTCTCTCTCTTAGTCTCTCTCTCTTTCTTAGTCTCTCTTTCTCTCTCTTAGTCTCTCTCTCTCTCTTTCTTAGTCTCTCTCTCTCTTTTTTAGTCTCTCTCTCTCTCTTTCTTAGTCTCTCTCTCTCTCTCTCTTTCTTAGTCTCTCTCTCTCTCTTTCTTAGTCTCTCTCTCTCTCTTTCTTTGTCTCTCTAGTCTCTCTTTCTTAGTCTCTCTCTCTTTCTTAGTCTCTCTCTCTCTCTTTCTTAGTCTCTCTCTCTCTCTTTCTTAGTCTCTCTCTCTCTTTCTTAGTCTCTCTCTCTCTCTTTCTTAGTCTCTCTCTCTCTCTTTATTTGTCTCTCTCTCTCTCTTTATTTGTCTCTCTCTCTCTATCTTTCGTAGTCTCTCTCTCTCTTTCTTAGTATCTCTCTCTCTCTTTCTTAGTCTCTCTCTCTCTCTCTTTCTTAGTCTCTCTCTCTTTCTTAGTCTCTCTCTCTTTCTTAGTCTCTCTCTCTCTCTCTTTCTTAGTCTCTCTCTCTTTCTTAGTCTCTCTCTCTCTCTCTTTCTTAGTCTCTCTCTCTCTCTCTTTCTTAGTCTCTCTCTCTCTCTTTCTTAGTCTCTCTCTCTCTTTCTTAGTCTCTCTCTCTCTCTTTCTTAGTCTCTCTCTCTCTCTTTATTTGTCTCTCTCTCTCTCTTTATTTGTCTCTCTCTCTCTATCTTTCTTAGTCTCTCTCTCTCTCTTTCTTAGTATCTCTCTCTCTCTCTTTCTTAGTCTCTCTCTCTCTCTTTCTTAGTCTCTCTCTCTTTCTTAGTCTCTCTCTCTTTCTTAGTCTCTCTCTCTCTCTCTTTCTTAGTCTCTCTCTCTTTTTTAGTCTCTCTCTCTCTCTCTTTCTTAGTCTCCCTCTCTCTCTTTCTTAGTCTCTCTCTCTCTCTTTCTTAGTCTCTCACTCTCTTTCTTAGACTCTCTCTCTCTCTTTCTTAGTCTCTCTCCCTCTCTCTCTTTCTTAGTCTCTCTCTCTTTCTTAGTCTCTCTCTCTTTCTCTCTCTTTCTTAGTCTCTCTCTCTCTCTCTTTCTTAGTCTCTCTCTCTCTCTCTCTCTCTTAGTCTCTCAGTCTCTCTCAGTCTCTCCCTCCCCCTCTCCCTCCCCCTCTCCCTCCCCTGCAAGAGGTCGGTGAAGGGAGAAACTCGATGCAACCACTGAAGTAGCGCTGTGGGTTTCCCTGAACCCACCCCGTCGTTAGAGAAATAAACGGTAAAAACCCTCTTTCAAATGTATGGGTTCAGACAAACCCGCATCGTCGTTAGAGGAATAAACGGTAAAAACCCTCTTTCAAATGTATGGGTTCAGACAAACCCGCATCGTCGGGAGTGTGTAGTCAAAAGCGGCATCCGGCAAAGGTTAAACGATGAATTTGCTTTTGTACTCCTGTTCTTTTTGTGTCTTAATGCTGTATTTTGGTTTTGTACATGTGTATAGCAATGTCATTGTAAAGCGCTTAGAGCTTCTAGGTAAGCGCTCTATAAGTTTCCATTATTATTATTATTATTATGTCAATCAGTCCACTACAAACCCAGTAGGTAGACGTACTTTTACATTTTTGTTTAATCTACAATAAACGTTCCATAAATTAACCGTTCTTGTTTCTTTGGATTGTTGACTATGATTAAGCATTATTTCCTTTACTTAAACAAATAAAGCATTTATTTTTTTTCGAAATTTCGAAAGTGCCCATACAAATCAGACCCACCTGCTCCTTAGGAAGAGGACTCAACGACCGCACTCGCAGCAACGCCATAGGTACACGCTTCTCGCTGCGAGAGATCCGCAAAGAGTCGACCTCCGATTGGTCGCCCTTGCGTTCTGAGGGGGAGGGGCTTGTGATCACGTGGTGCGTGAAGGCACCCCTGAGTGGATGGAGCTGCGCGAAGCACGTGCGACAGAATGTGAGCGTGCAGTCACTGCAGGATTTGAACCCGTTGCGGGGCGGGTCGCTGTCGCAGACGTCGCAAGGAGCCACGGTCTTCTGTCGCTGCCCCTCCTCCTCGAAGCTGAGGATGATGTTGGCAAGTGTTGTGTTCTTCGGCAGCCCGTCGATGCCCTCTGGACCTGCAAGGTCACGAGGTCAAGGACAAAGTCGTGTCAGAAATATGTTAAAATTATTAAATCCGTTGCAATTTTGAAAAATGTTCGTCTAAAGGCTGTCCTCAATAAAGCCAAAAATGTTCGTCGACTTTTATCAAAACTTCAGTGTCAAAGCTTCGCGCTGCCAGCTTTGTAAAGTCGACTTATTCAATTAATTTGAGGCTTAACGACGCCCTTCGAATGTGCTGCGTCATAAGGCCAAGGTCAAAGGATCATGGTCAAGGTTATAATACTAAGGGTTCATTGAAATAGCCTGGCGAAGAACTCATCCCCTGTCTCTCTCTCTCGCCCCCCCCCCCCCCCTTCATGCACACACACCGACACACCCACCTAGCGTGACACTAGCGCGACACTTGGGACACGGTATGGTGACTCCCCCCCCCCCCCCCCCGGATCTCCACCGTCCTGTTAGTCTCGGACGGCTGGCTGCCCCCCCCCCCCATCTCTAATACCCCCCCCCCCCTTCCTCCATCTCTCACATCCCCCTCCATACAACACACTCACCTAGCGTGACACTGGCGCGACACTTGGGACACAGTATGGTGATGCCCCCCGGTTCTCCATCCCCCTCCATACAACACACTCACCTAGCGTGACACTGGCGCGACACTTGGGACACAGTATGGTGATGCCCCCGGGTTCTCCATCCCCCTCCATACAACACACTCACCTAGCGTGACACTGGCGCGACACTTGGGACACAGTATGGTGATGCCCCCGGGTTCTCCATCCCCCTCCATACAACACACTCACCTAGCGTGACACTGGCACGACACTTGGGACACAGTATGGTGATGCCCCCGGGTTCTCCATCCCCCTCCTGGTCTCTGACGGCCGGCTGCTTGGCGCAGAACTCTCGCAGACAGTTGCGACAGAAGGTGTGGGCACAGGGCAGCAGGACGGGCTGGTCAAACAGCTCCAGGCAAATGGAGCATGACAGTTCGTCCGTCACGGTGGGTGACGTCGCCATGATGCGCTGCACGCTGCGCAGTCTGGACAGCACCTGCTGGGAGAAAATTAGATCTGAAGTGGATATTTGATGAAACTTAGATCTACTGTCAAATTGTATTTAACGAGAAAGCACATGGAGCATGAAATGTCGTCCGTCACGGTGGGTGACGTCGCCATGATGCGCTGCACGCTGCGCAGTCTGGACAGCACCTGCTGGGAGAAATTGACATTTTGAGTAGATCTATTGCATTACGGAGATTGCAAATGCAATGGAGCATGACAGCTCGTCCGTCACGGTGGGTGACGTCGCCATGATGCGCTGCACGCTGCGCAGTCTGGACAGCACCTGCTGGGAGAAATTGACATTTTGAGTAGATCTATTGCATTACGGAGATTGCAAATGCAATGGAGCATGACAGCTCGTCCGTCACGGTGGGTGACGTCGCCATGATGCGCTGCACGCTGCGCAGTCTGGACAGAACCTGCTGGGAGAAAATTAGATCTGAAGTGGATATTTGATGAAACTTAGATCTACTGTCAAATTGTATTTAACGAGAAAGCACATGGAGCATGAAATGTCGTCCGTCACGGTGGGTGACGTCGCCAAGATGCGCTGGACGCTGCGCAGTCTGGACAGCACATGGTGGGAGAAATTGACATTTTTAGTAGATCTATTGGATTATGAAACCGAGAATGCAAATGCAATGGAGCATGACAGGTCGTCCGTCACGGTGGGTGACGTCGCCATGATGCGCTGGACTCTGCGCAGTCGCGACAGCACCTGCTGACAGAAAACTGGATCTGTAGTGGATGTTTGATGAAGCTTAGATCGATTGTGAATGTGTACGAGCGTATTTACGAGAAGGCAAATGAAGCATGAAGCTCGCCCGTCACGGTCATTGACGTCGCCATGATGTACGGTGCATAGGCTTGGCAGTCTAGACAGCACCTGCTTAGATTCATTTGGATCTATGGTATGATCTATACTGTCATAGTGTATTTAAAGAGAAGCCCTTCACGGTCAGTGACGTGACCATCATGGTGCGCTGTAAATACACTGCCCAGTCTGGACAGCATCTGCTGGGAGAATTGAGATCTGTAGTAGATATTGGATCTATCCTGGATCTACGGTCGAGGAACTTTGAGTTATAAACGGAAAAGGCAAATGGAGCACGACAGCTCGCCCGTCACGGTCGGTGACTTCGCCATGATGCGCTAGGCGCTGCGAAGTCTTGACAACACCTGCTGGGAGAAATCGAGATCTATAGCTAATTTATGTAGCCTAGATGTACTGTTGAGGAGCTGGTGAATTGATTCCGATTATTTACTCCACGCTCCTCGAGTCTGGGATGCACATACTGACAGTCATTGAGATCTTTGGATAGTACATCTAGTCTACCTCGTATATCTAATGTGGAGGACCGTGTGACCAACACTTTACTTTAGTCTCCAGGGGCAGGACTAACAAACATGTGCTACAACGATCACAACATCAAACAACGTTACTGAAATGATACAATAGAGAGTCCAATGCCCGAAACACGCTGCGTGGGTTGTGTATGTGGACGGTTGATGGTGAAGCTAAAGGGAGGGGGGGGGGGGGGAGGGGGAATGTGGAGGGCCTGGGGGGATTGTTTGGTAAAAGAGGACGCCATTGTGAACCCTCATCACCGGCAAAAGGAAATGAGTTTTGTTGAGCAGGAATGTGACACCAAACGAAGTGTCTCTGGCCTGCAACATGTGTCCTCCCTCGCGCCATGCTTGTCTGCCTTTCTCTCTTCTTGTCTGTCTGTTTGTCTGTCTGTATGTCTGTCTGTATGTCTGTCTGTATGTCTGTTTGTCTGTCTGTCTGTTTGTCTGTCTGTATGTCTGTCTGTATGTCTGTCTGTATGTCTGTTTGTCTGTCTGTATGTCTGTCTGTGTGTCATGTCTGCGTGTCTCTCTGCTTGCCTGTCATTCTGTCTGCCAGATATATATACTGTGCCACTATGAACACGTGCGTGTACACATGTACTTAAAAGACACGCAGAGGAACAGACATACAGACAAACACATACATGTGCGCAAAAATAAGCTTGGACAATCACACAGCTAAATTTTGAACTACATGTAGAACTCGCACGAGTAGACTACCAAAACAAACGCAAAAAACACACGAGCACGCTCGTACGAAATCACAGACGGACGGATGCACGCCAAAACACTGAAGCACTGACTTGTACGGGGTTTCCATTTAAAGCGCACTGATCTTCTCAGGTCTGGCCAGACTTTTACATAGGATAAGAGACCATCCCAGACTTTTACATAGGATAAGAGACCATCCCAGACTTTTACATAGGATAAGAGACCATCCCAGACTTTTACATAGGATAAGAGACCATCCCAGGCTTTTACATAGGATAAGAGACCATCCCAGGCTTTTACATAGGATAAGAGACCATCCCAGGCTTTTACATAGGATAAGAGACCATCCCAGGCTTTTACATAGGATAAGAGACCATCCCAGGCTTTTACATAGGATAAGAGACCATCCCAGGCTTTTACATAGGATAAGAGACCATCCCAGACTTTTACATAGGATAAGAGACCATCCCAGACTTTTACATAGGATAAGAGACCATCCCAGACTTTTACATAGGATAAGAGACCATCCCAGACTTTTACATAGGATAAGAGACCATCCCAGGCTTTTACATAGGATAAGAGACCATCCCAGACTTTTACATAGGATAAGAGACCATCCCAGGCTTTTACATAGGATAAGAGACCATCCCAGGCTTTTACATAGGATAAGAGACCATCCCAGGCTTTTACATAGGATAAGAGACCATCCCAGGCTTTTACATAGGATAAGAGACCATCCCAGACTTTTACATAGGATAAGAGACCATCCCAGACTTTTACATAGGATAAGAGACCATCCCAGACTTTTACATAGGATAAGAGACCATCCCAGGCTTTTACATAGGATAAGAGACCATCCCAGGCTTTTACATAGGATAAGAGACCATCCCAGGCTTTTACATAGGATAAGAGACCACCCCAGGCTTTTACATAGGATAAGAGACCATCCCAGGCTTTTACATAGGATAAGAGACCATCCCAGGCTTTTACATAGGATAAGAGACCATCCCAGACTTTTACATAGGATAAGAGACCATCCCAGACTTTTACATAGGATAAGAGACCATCCCAGACTTTTACATAGGATAAGAGACCATCCCAGACTTTTACATAGGATAAGAGACCATCCCAGACTTTTACATAGGATAAGAGACCATCCCAGACTTTTACATAGGATAAGAGACCATCCCAGGCTTTTACATAGGATAAGAGACCATCCCTCCACTAACTCACATACACAAATAAACAGCCTGGGTGGTCCCAGGGCACAGTGGGCTGTTGTATGAATTCATTTTGTAAATGCAACCTGTGGCTTTTGAAGAAATTAATTCATCAACTAATTCAAACTCGCCACGGCATTCATTCTGTGTGTTGATTTTTGGTATGTGACCAAGTGGAGGGATTGTCTTATCCCATGTGAAAGACTGATATGGTGAGCCCAACAGTTTCCACGAGAAGGGGTGTGTCTTAAAAACACAATAAAAGGCTACTGTGGATAAATTATAATCACTTCCCCTCCTACCCTATCAATCTCCAGCAGAATTATTTTTTTGTGTCACTTCTCATTCAAAAAACAAAGCTCAATATAATTGTATTTATCCCAGTCCTAACTTCTCAGTGTATGTGTCACTTTTCATTCGTACAAGTATCTGGATTGTAATAAACGTATCGTTGGTCCTTGTTCCGGAATACATTTCTTATACCCAAAAACTCAGTATAGAGAAATAAAATATACACCTCACCATGCAGAAATTTACGTGAGAATTGGCATCAATTTAATTCCTTGCTGCACTTTATGACTATACCAGGACTATTTAGTATCTGTGTCATTTCTGAGTCGTACACGCATCTGGATAATAACTCTATAGTTCTTCCTTGGTCCTGAATAAATTCTCATACCAAGAAAGTCAGTATACAGAAAGAAAACATACACCTAACCATGCAGAAAATGACAAACACGGAACACACTTACCAACATTGTTTTTGTTCCACAGTATTAGCTTGTACACAGAAATCCTCGGGGTTATGATTAAGACTGTGTAGGCTTCAGCGTCTCAGTTTCACCTCATTCACTGAGAGTGAGACCTACATCTTGGCAACACACCAAGGAACACGCACATACACACTCACGATTTCCCCTTCTTCTGACTCAGTTGTGCAGCAGGCAGAACAAAGTCACTGCATTTAATCCGCACCCAGTCGGACTTTTTTTGTTCTTTCTTTTTTTTTCCACTCTTGTTTTGCACTATTTTGAATAACGAACGCGAAACTCTTTTCTCAGGAGTCCTAAAGATATGTGCCAAATTGTGGAAGACGTGCTAAGTCTCTTTTGTTCTTGGCACTATGGTATACTAACACTTTTGTTCAATTTTGTTTTGCATTATTTCAAATCACGAACGCAAAATTGTTTTCTCATGATGCTAAGGCAAAAAAAAAAAAAAAAAAGGTGTGGTTAAGGTAACATAGCCAAAAAAAAAAAAAATAGGGTAGGAAGGTAGGCAATCACTTTTTTTTTAAAACTTTTTTTCTAATGTATACAAATTAAACCTACTTGACAGGGAAATAAGACAATGTGCGACTCGGGCGCTGTCGCTTTCATTGCGTTTTCTGCACTGTTTTTTGTTTTGTTTTGACAAATGTAATAAAAAAAGTTATAGGGTCGGCCCCTAAAAATAGGGTAGGTCGGGTTACCGTAACCACACCTATTTTTTTTTTTAGGCCTAACTGTTTTATGCCCAATGGAAAAACTGCAGGTGTGGGCCAATTCGAACAACTGAACGTTCTTCCAACTCTCCTCTTTTTGCACAATTTCGAATCAAACGTGCAAAGCTGTTTTTCTCAGGATGCTTAAATTCCCTGTGCCCAATGGAAGAACTGCACAACACGCTGGGCCAATGTGAAAGGCTGAAGTTCATCTTACTATCCAATTCCTGTGTGCGCACAATTTCGAATCAAACTTGCAAAACTGTTTTCTCCAGAGGCTAAATGTTATGTGTCCGATGGAAGAACTGTAGTAGCCTACTTTGCAGTCTGTGGGGTCCACTCCGAAAGGCTCAAGTTCTTGTAACGCTCCTGTTTTTGCACTATTTCGGATCAAACATTTTTTTCCTCTCAGGAGGCTTAAATTTGTTCTGTGCCCAATACATGCAGAACATGCGGGCCAATGCGAAAGGCTGAAGTTCTTCTAACTTGCCTCTCTGTAAGTGATTCTGGTTTTTGTTTACGACTATTGTGGGGAGACGGAATGAGATAGGTAGCAGAGGCACCTAAAATAAGTAAGTTAAATGTTTCATACTTTGAGTGTTGGAGCCGTGTGTGCGCGTTTAAAGCAGCCGTCACACCAAAAGGACACCTCGATCCAACGGCAGTAAAATCAAGACGCTGCATAAGAATGCGACACTAAGTGTACAATTACAATAATACATTTTAAAGTTCAGCTGTGTTGTCAAACTGGGAGCTCGACAAACACACACACAAAACAGGCGTGGCCAGGATTCGCACACTCAACTCTCTGTACAGGAGGCTGGTGTCTTATACATTGGGCCATTGCGCCCGTCGGCTTTAAAACCGGTTGTTACTATCAGCGTGGGTTCAACCCCCAAGTTCGGCGCGGGATGTGTGTCCCAGAGTCAACTTTGTGCAGACTCTCCTCGGTGTCCGAACACCCCCGTGTGCACGCATGCGCACGATAAAGATCCCAGGGTCACAGCGAAAGCCTCAGGCCTTGGAAACACGAAAACATGCATGCAAAAATAACCATTTCAGCACTGACCCAAGACGACTTAACCCGGTCCCTAGCCCATTTCAGGTCTCCTCTAGCAGCCGGCAGCCAGCTGTCTACATCCTCCTCCCCCCCCCCCCCTCGCATTTTTATTTTCATACAAAGCCGGGTTTTCCCGTGTAACATGCCCCTAATGGCTTTGCCGTGAGGGCGTAAAACTTACATTTCTCTTCCCGTCGGACAGTGTCTTGAAAATATGTGTGACTCGGGCCTACTCCGGCACAAGTCGGCCTTTCAGCACCCCTCACCTTTTTCAGTCACTGCTGGGCGGGTGAAATGGCCTACCATTATTGTATAAATATTGCTATTGTAGCGCGTAAAGTTTTTATTTACTGCAATGAAGAAATTGATTTACATCGAACATTGTTTGTATTTCTCCCAGAATATTGTGTCTCGTTAGAAAAGTGTTGAAGATAACGTGTATTGTTAATTTAATGAGTATCAAAATGACTGTTACATAAGATTTTTCGGGGGTAAAGGAACAATTACGTCAGGGCCGGACTACCGGGGGGGGGGGGGGGGGGTTATGGGGGTTGCGCAACCCCCCCCCCCTAGCCTAAACATGTACCTTACTTATTTAATTTTTTTTTATTATTGCTTATTTTATGCCGTTTCATGCAAGGAGCGACCATTTTCCTATCTCAGAATATGACCTACCCATCAGCTTCAGGGGGCTTTGCCCCCTGATCCGCACAACGAGGGGGGGAGGGGGGGTGGGTGGGTTCTAGGGTTTCCGGACCCCCCCCCCCCCCCCAGCCAAAAAATAAAAATATTGAATGAGGTATGCATTTCTTTATTTTACATTGAGTTTCAATTTTTGGGGTGTTAATCAGTGACAAAATCTGCTGCCTGAAACTGGTAATGATCATCCTCAGAATGCACCAGATTGCACCATTTTGCATCCTTTTTTTCAAAATTTTTTGGGGGGGCATGCCCCCGGAAGCTTCGCGCCTTCACACCCATATCTTCACAATATACTTTTGAAAAAAACCAGTCATAAAATGAACTGATCCGCCCCTGCCGCCAAGGGGGACATCCCCCTGGGCCACCACTGGCAACCCCCCCCCCCTCCTCTTCGCCTAGTCCGGCCCTGTACGTGATATATAGGTATTAGAAGTTCTGTCAATTATTTGATTATGATAGCCAAAATGTGCATTCGTATTCAAAATCGTTCGCCTCTAGATATGTGAGAAGGAATTGCGATTGACAATTCGATCGACGTATTAATTTTGTAAGTACACAGTAGTGATATTCTTCTACTTGATAATGATGTATTTAAGTAGAAATGTAATACGTTTTATAATATATTCTTTGCAGGTTGTTCAAAGTAACAGATGTCGTGTAACTATGACGATGGCAGCCCTGGCGCGTAGCGAATGCAGAAAGTAATAGGTTTTTGCCAGATTCACGGCAACATTATGGCGCCATATGTCGGGGTTGCTAGGGTGCACAAGGCGTTGTCACGATCAACCCACATCCATGACTGCATACTCAGCAAAATATAGATTGGCACACACACACACACACACACACACACACATATATATATTGGGTCTCCATTGCGAAGGCTTACCAGCGCAAAAACCACACAATTAAAATTGTCACGCGAAAATTACAAGTGTCGGTGAAAACTACTAATTTTCTTCACCTGATAATGTTTAATTCACGTTAGTGTTAATTACGACTTTCTCGTGCAAATGGTAACCCCATGTTTTGGCGCTGGTAAGCCGTCAAACTCCACGCCTAACATGTGTAGTAGCTAGGGATTGATGTCTGTGTATTGATAAGATCTATTTTTCCGGCCAATTAGCTGAAATGGCCTTAACAGTTTCGACATTTTTCAAAAGCCGGTTTAAGGTTCGTCATCATCCTTCACCCCCTTTGGAAAGTTCGGCAGTTCGGCCAAAAATGACAGCAGATTTCCGGCGGTTTTAAATATGTTTTCTCATCTCGTCGCCTGCCAGGAAGGTATCGTGAACAGGCTCTTTACAAATTTGATAATAAAAGCGTCCATGCTTCAGACAGCTCGCTATGCATCCACATCATTATGTATTAGGCATGACGGAGAATGGGAGAAGGAAACCATCCAACAAAACAACAACAACAATTCCTGCCGCGGTTTGCTCAAAGACTATAGGGGATGGGTGGGATGAGGGGTATTCCTACGCTGAGTGGGGGATGGGCTTGAAATGTATGTAATGTCGTGTATATGATATGCTATCTAGACAACACAAAATATGACTGTGGGCGAGACTCGATGAGCAAAGTTTGAAAACAAAATAATTGTCTCCATCTTCTTTCCATCCCTTTTTACTTCCGCCGCCGGTGTTGCTTTAAAAAAAAGTTGCTTTTGGTTTTGGTTTTCCTTTATATGTGTTTGTTTGTCAGCCCCGAATAAACCTTCATAGGCAAAAATGTGACCATATTTGTGTGCGTGCTGTCCTTGTCTATAATATTGGTGAGTAGGCCTACATCATTCGTTTGTTTTTCAACTATGATAATTATACTGTGTTATGTTGTTCGACGGGCGACGGCCACCAAGCAAATAACAACTGACAGTCCTCGTCGCGTTGGGGGATAGTGATGAGAAGGGGGGGGGGGGGGGGGGTGTCAGTGTGCATGATGATGGGACTCGCAATGTACAATGTTAACCAGCGATGCTGCAGTGTCTGTGTCACTTTGGTATGTGGTTCTACCAGCCGCGCTCACTGAGCCGTGACAGGAAAACAAACACAGGTAAACACGACAGCAACAAAGGTATTCTTCTACACAGGTAGGTGCACTGGGTGATAAACATACCTTGACCTACCAGCTGCGAGATGGAGCGCGTTGTGGGTGGGGGTGGTGGTGTGGATGATGACAAAATGGGGTTGGACGAAGGGGGATTTTTGTTTGTTTGTTTGCTTAACGCCCAGCCGACCACGAAGGGCCATACAGAAGTCGCAACACAGGCTTCATGTCTCACCCAGTCACATTATTCTGACACCGGACCAACCAGTCCTACTCCTAGCACTAACCCCAAAATGCTAGACGCCAGACGGAGCAGCCATTAGATTGCCAATTTTAAAGTCTTAGGTATGACCCGGCCGGGGTTTGAACCCACGACCTCCCGATCACGGGGCGGACGCCTTACCACTAGGCCAACCGTGCCGGGTTTCCGAAGGGGGATACAGTTCGCTAGTGAACTGACAGATGATTGAAAAACAATGACTGCTCTGCGACGCTTGGCGGCAAGACAAATATATGCACAGTATACCTGCCTACTGTGTGCCTGGACTGGAGGAGCTTTCAGTGTTTGATTTGTACCGTGCTATTGTCGGAAATGCGAGAAGACGATCACGATGACAATAGCAGCAACAACTGACAGTAACTGGCATAGTTTGATCAGCTGCGGCAGCATCACCAGGCGCAGCTACGACGACAACAACAACAGCAACAACAACAACAATTGACAACTTACATCAACCTGATATCAACCATCAAACAGACACAAAAATAAGCAAAAGAACCCCGCACCCATTTTGTTCGAGCAGAAATACATGTATAAATATCGTGTCTAAAACCTTGTACTTTATAGACACCAAAGGCAAGAAATAACGAGTGCCTACGTATATATATATATGTCACACGCTTTCCTTCTTTGCCACTACTAAAGCAAACGTGTGCAAGATTGTATGTTACACGCTTTGGAGCATGTGCAAGAACGGATTCAAACTCGAAATCGTCCCTTCAAAAGCCCCAAAATGCACACACGACTTTTATTTCTCCTGCTGTTGTCGTGTCTTCTCTTTACAAATTCTTCAACGCTGAGAATACTGAAAACGGCATCCCAGACTACAGTACTGTTTCCATACGCGAGTTTAGCTTCCCTTGGAAAGTGGCTCGCTCAGGAGGCCTGTTAGTCTGAAACTAGAAGGACAGAGTTCTGAACATAGATGACAAAGACCCCGGAAAGAACAAACATTTCGCGGATGCAGACACAGAAAGACGTCATGAAGAATGGAATGCTTCAAAAGATACAGACTGTGACGATGACTGTGACGTCATTCACATATACCGAGACGTCATTCATAGTTGTTCGTTCACTTTCGTCAACAAGTAGATCTCTCCACAATGGCTGCTCCTGTGTTTAGGTTTATCAAGCGTGAGTACGCAAAACGTGTTTGTTCTCTCCTCTGTTGAAGCTGTGAGACATAATCGCCATTACGAGCTAGTCGTGTGACAGAGAGTGTTCTTGCACACTCGACTGCTGCTGTTTCACTCCGGCTAAAGCCGTCGTGAAACATCTACAGTCTCGTGTGCAAGAAAACTCTCTGTCACACGACTAGCTCGTAATAGCGGGTAATATCCAACACTACAACACTGTTACCTGCAATTCCAGCAGCGTCTTTCACAAGACAATACCCTTCCTGTTCACTCAGGTGTGCTTTGCTGCTGCTACCACCATCCCAAATCAGACACGTGTATTACACAAAAAGAGCTCTTCAGACTCTAGCCTACCTGGAGAAAGTCTGTGAATCTGTGCTGCTACTGTGACAATGTACCACCATCCCAAATCACACACGTGTACTACACAGATACTCTTCAGACTCTAGCCTACCTGGAGAAAGTCTGTGAATCTGTGCTGCTACCACCATCCCAAATCACACACGTGTATTACACAGATAGAGCTCTTCAGACTCTAGCCTACCTGGGGAAAGTCTGGGATTCCTCCATGCTATCACCTTCCCCCCCCCCCCTCCCACCGGCAAAAAAACCACCCCCCAAAACCACTGAAAAAAGTAATTTAAATACAATAAACAACAACAACACACATACACCCACACCCACACGTCAGTGTTCAACACAGATTGGCTTGAAGCTCTTTAGACTATAACTGTCTACCTGGAGAAAGTCTGGGAGTCTTGCTGCTATCCCCCTCCCAAAACACAAACGTGAAGAAAACGGTAGACCTCGGCTTGGAGACTTCTATCTACCTGCAGAAAGGATGGGATTCTTTGCTGCTATCAACTGTGATCCTCCCAAAACACACACGTTTGTTTGTTTGTTTGTTTGCTTAACGCCAGGCCAGCCGACCACGAAGGGCGGTGCTGCTTTGACATATAACGTGCGCCACACACAAGACAGAAGTCGCAACACAGGCTTCATGTCTCACCCAGTCACATTATTCTGACACCGGAACAACCAGTCCTAGCACTAACCCCATAATGCCAGACGCCAGGCGGAGCAGCCACTAGATTGCCAATTTTAAAGTCTTATGTATGACCCGGCCGGGGTTCGAACCCACGACCTCCCGATCACGGGGCGGACGCCTTACCACTAGGCCAACCGTGCCGGTAAACACACACGTGCACTACACAGAAGAGCGATTCAGATTCTTATTTATCTGGAGAAACTCTGTGATATTATTGGAAGAAGTTATCATCTCGACTATAGATATCTATATTATGTGCCCCCCCAACCCCAACAAACCCCACAAACAACCAACACAACGTTAACACGCACACCAAAAAACCCCAGAAAAACAGAAAAAGAAACCCACGATAACAACAATAAATAAATAAATAAAATAAAAGGGATTAATGAAACACACGCCCTATAAATCAATTTAAAAAAGTTGTCTCGAATATGAACAGCATCCTGTTTTAGCTGTGCGAAATCGGCCCTGATCCCACTCTCACGCCCATTGTGTGATATGCTTGGACTCACGCCAACACGTATCGTTTGGCATCTAACTGAGAACAGTGAGTCAAGCAGCCAGGCTTCACAGCACATCACAGTGACGTGAAGTTAGTAACACCTTACACACAGCTGACGTAAAAAGTGCTCACAGCCTCCACCTTAGTTTCCCTTCAGAATAACCTACCACCCCCCCCCCCCCCCCCAAAAAAAAAAAAAAAAAAAAAAAAGTAGATACAAGTAAACAAAATGGACACACATTTGTAGGTCATCGCCGGACCAGCATATCGTTTTTTGTGTCAGTGTTTGTCAACACTTTATCAGTTATGTATGGACAATTGTGGCTTGAAGTTGAATGCTCGGCTCCGGTAAAAATAGATATTATATAGATAAGCTTTATTGCTTTGTTTCTGTGCAAAGCATCCCGCAGCAGACACACCAATAATATTATCAAGCTTCGCGGCAACCGAACACAGTGCAGTGCAGTGCATATATGCACATCATGTATAACACTTATGGTGGGTGAGGTGGTGGTGGTGGTACAGGTCTACTAAGCCCTATTACTATAGTTTTCTACAGTAAAAAAAACCTTTTAAGATCCCCAATTTGAAGACACGTACCCGCCCCCCCCCCCCTCCCAAATTCCCCATATTTCGAGACCTTTTCGGGTTTTTTCCGATTGTCGGGTCTGCAAATGTATCTATTTTTAAAGGCCTGAAAGTTTTCCTCCGATTTTTGAGGTATTGAGAGAGGTTTTGGAGACCCCCCCCCCCTTACACACACCAAACTCGTGTCGTCATCACTAACTGACTAAGCGGCTGACACAGAAACTCTCTACCTCATCGGTGCATAGAGTTCACTGCCTCAGTAACTGTTGTAGTCACTCTGTGTGTCAGTCTCGTCTACTACCCAAACCATTTTCTCAGCAGGCGTTTTCTCTCTTCTGCATCTGCATCTGTTTTTCCAATTTTGTCATTTCAAAAAGTATAGATTTCAATCCAGATGAAACACCCGTGCTGTTGTGCAGAAGTTACGAAACACCATCAGTCTTTGCTTATGGTGTTTGAGTCGGCAAGGATGTTAAAGTTTTTGTTTAAATTGAAAGATATTTCGTGCAAATTAGTTTCGACTGAGTCTTGACACTGAGAGGCCTACTGGCCCGGCTATAGGTATAAGATTCTCACTATTATGATGAAATTACAATATAATTCAATGTAACTGAATCAGTTTGGATCAGTTACTATTTTGGGTTCAGAGCTGGCCTGTGATACGAATCACACGCGCACTAGCACTAGCACACGCACATACACACACACAAACACACTGACGTGTGTGCGGCGCGCACGTCAGCTATGTGCGCATGCACACGGGCGCACACTGACACTGGCACACACGCACTACTGGCTCTGTGTATGTATGTGTGTGTGAATGTGTGTGTGTGTGTGCGGTGTGTGTGTGTGTTTGAATGTGTGTGTGTGAATGTGTGTGTGTGAATGTGTGTATACATGTGCTTTCGAGGTTACACTAATTTAGTCATACGCATGGCAGTATAAACTTCAAACAATTGCACACTACACGCTGAAACTCATTACCATCTGCTCTTTCCAACTTGACGTAACCTCAATGACATTGCATCGCTGAACACAGAAACTGAACAGCGGCAGAACAAAAACTTACCTGAGATGCAATCAGGCTTTACTAGTCCAGAAAACGGCACTAATGAAATGGTAAATCACACCCACACAACATGTAAACACATATTTTCAGTCCATCCTCAGCACTGCATAGCAACTTCACAGTCGAGAGCTGTTGTAGAACCAGACTTGCTTCAGTACAAAGCAAGCATCCAAGGGGAAAAAACCAGGCATACACACGTAATCTGTGTGTTGTGTGTAGAGCACTCTCTCCCTCTCTTTCTAGCAGCAGTGTTGAACCGCGGCAGAGAGGTGTGGTGGCAAAAAGGGAACTCATAGATGCAGATTTCTAATTTTAGCGCGGAATTTGTGTGTGTATGTGGAACAGATTGCGAGTGCAGCGAGGGGGTGCTATGTGGTATGGGATGCATGATGATCCAACACTGACTGGCTGGCATCGGCCGTGTGTCGGCTTATTAGTGTTAGCTGACGATGAAAGTGGCAGCCTCGGCATGAAGAGGTTAAAGATGTATGTGTGTTTTGATTGTAAATCATAGCAAGCTAAAATAATTACAAGAAAACATACACGAATCACACGCGCACTAGCACACGCACATACACACACAAACACACTGACGTGTGTGCGGCGCGCACTGACGTCAGCTATGTGCGCATGCACACGGGCGCACACTGACACTGGCACACACGCACGCAAACACACACTATTTGGGCCAGAGGCACACCGAAGTGAGCAGGTTGACTATTATCTGACACAACATCAGACCCGGCCTCTCCCCAAAAACTTTCCGAGGCACTCGCAAAAAGCCACTTCCAAAGCAAGGACGATGTACACATGCCAAGGGAGGCAACATATGTTAAGATCTTGTAACAGGTTGTACACAGTTACGTCCCATGACATGCAGGCCTTGCCCGAATGCAAAGCAGTCGCTCGACAGTGCAATTATAGAGTATAGAGAAAAAAGCTTCTCGGCTCCTATAACATTATTACACCCCCGGTATAGGGGTGTGTATAGGTTTCACTCGATGTGTTTGTGTTCGCAAGTAGATCTCAAGAATGAACGGACCGATCGTCACCAAACTTGGTGAACAGGTTCTATACATTCCTGAGACGGTCCTTACAAAAATTGGGACCAGTCAAACACACGGTTAGGGAGTTATTGGTGGATTAAAATTATACAAGGCCTGGTATAGACGGACACCCCCGTAGGTCAAAGGGAAATAACCATTCTCACTGCCACCAACTGAGAAGGTTATTTCCCTTTGACGGGGGTGTAGTTCCTATCGGAGGAATTTCTTGTTTTCTTCTTCTTTATATATTATCTTTTCTAAAGGGAAGCAATCTTGCCACAGCTGCTTCTTCTTCTTCTTCTTCTGCGTTCGTGGGCTGAAACTCCCACGTACACTCGTGTTTTTGCACGAGTGGATTTTGATTTTTACGTGAATGACCGTTTTTACCCCGCCATTCAGGCAGCAATACGCCGCTTTCGGAGGAAGCATGCTGGGTATTTTCGTGTTTCTATAACCCACCGAACTCCGACATGGATTATAGGATCTTTTCCGTGCGCACTTGGTCTTGTGATTGCCTGTACACACGAAGGGGGCTTATCAGGTCTGCACATAAGTTGACCTGGGAGATCAGAAAAATCTCCACCTTAACCCACCAGGCGCTGCCGGGATTCGAACCCACGACCTTCCGCTTTGGAGGCCGGCGTCTTACCACCAAGCCATTGCGCCCGCCACAGCGATGATGCGTCGAGTCTCTGTCATGGACTAACATGACATCATTGTGCATGCTGTTTGAAACAACCAGTATTTCAATTTATGAATTTATTGATTACTTTATTATTTATGCACTTTTTGGTGTTTTTTGTTACAAATTTGCTTACACACTTTAGCTTGGCAGCATCAGAGCATTTTTTAAGGAACTGATTTGTAATGCTCCTTCATTTTCACCAGGTTGAGGGAGCTTCTTCTTCTGCGTTCATGGGCTGAAACTCCCACGTACACTCGTGTTTTGCACAAGTGGGTTTTTACGTGTATGACTGGTTTTACCCACCATTTAGGCAGCCATACACTGCTTTCGGAGGACGGTTGAGGAAGCAAGGATGGACCATCGCTCAGGTACTACCTTGAAAGACTTTCTGCACAGACCTCTCTCACTGGCGGCGACCTTGCACAAATGCACAGACCTCCCTCACTGGCGGCGACCTTGCACAAATGCACAGACCTCCCTCACTGGCGGAGACCTTGCACAAACCTCCAGCACTGGCGGCGACCTTGCACAAATGCACAGACCTCCCTCACTGGCGGCGACCTTGCACAAATGCACAGACCTCCCTCACTGGCGGCAACCTTGCACAAATGCAGACCACCCTCACTGGCGGCGACCTTGCACAAATGCAGACCTCCCTCACTGGTGGCGACCTTGCACAAACCTCCAGCACTGGCGGCAACCTTGTACAAATGCACAGACCTCCCTCACTGGCGGCAACCTTGCACAAATGCACAGACCTCCCTCACTGGCGGCAACCTTGCACAAATGCACAGACCTCCCTCACTGGCGGTGACATTGCACAAATGCACAGACCTCCCTCACTGGCGGCGACCTTGCACAAATGCACAGACCTGTGTATACTGAGAGGACCAAGGAAGGAATAAATGAATGAAGAAAGGAAGTGAGTGAATGGAGTGGGAAAGGAAGCAAGATGGAAGGAAGGAAATAAGTGAGTGAGTGGGGGAGGAAGCAAGATGGAAGAAAAGGTAAGTTAGTAAGCTTGCAAGCAAACAAGTACCGGAATGGAAGGAAGGAAGGATGGAAGGAAGGATGGAAGGATGGATGGAAGGAAGGATGGAAGGAAGGATGGAAGGATGGATGGAAGGAAGGAAGGAAGGAAGGATGGATGGATGGATGGAAGGATGGAAGGATGGAAGGAAGGATGGAAAGAAGGATGGAAAGAAGGATGGAAGGATGGAAGGATGGAAGGAAGGATGGAAAGAAGGATGGAAAGAAGGATGGAAGGAAGGATGGAAGGAAGGAAAGAAGGAAAAAAGTAAGTTATTGTAGGCAAGTACCCATGCACCGGTACGTAAGGAAGGAGGTATAGGTATCATCAAGTAGCCAAACAAGCAGCAAGAAAGCACAAGAAAGTAAGGAAAAAAGGAGAGAAAAGAAATGAAGGTTGTTGTTTGAATGATAGGTAAGCCAGTATTGTTAGTACGATTTAATGCTGAAGTGATGGCAGCAGTTTAATTTCATGATATTAATCATTTTCTTTCGTTATGCCACAGAAGGAATGATTCAAACAGAAATCGTGACTACTAGCTGTTCTTTTCTCCTTGAAAACATACACACACACACACACACACGCATTTGCATTCTGACACACACACACAAATAAGGAGAACACTGCTTATTTAGTAAGCCTTCATTGTGTCTTCATCAAGATTGCACAAAGTACATCTACAACAGCACAACAAATGCAAAAATATCTTTATGATCACCATTTTGCCAACAATACAACCAGTCTAACAACATCATGTGAAAAACAATCTGAAAACATGATTTGTGAATTATAATGGAAATAAATGACCAATGACACCAGATATAACAAAGAAAAGTAAATCACATTGAAAGTGCAAACATGAAGCTGGCCCCAATGACACTGACAGCAAACGAAAAGTGTTTTAATTCTTTAGTAAATTTCTAAATTCTCAGCTGTTTGATAAATCTGATGAATACACCCGACAGATTATCTAGAGTCTCAAACTTACAAAAGTAACTTGAATTAAAAAATTAAAAAATAACAAGGCAAGAAAACTTTTGGGGTGTTAAATCCAAAATCATACTTTTTACCTTGATATAACAACCACCATAACTGGATTGCCAAATATTATTGTATGGTCTTGTTGAATGAATAAATGTTCCACAAAAGACATCTTTGGTTTATACATTCTGAAACTTCTGAATGATGAGTTTTGTTTGAATATTTCTCTGCAGATATAATTTTTTCCTAGAAAAAAAGCCATCAAACAATGAAAATCATGTGGCCCTTTGTATAACTGATTAATTTGTAATATCAAACTCTCGATTGTCATTCTCCTACCAAACACTCCAACAAAGCAGATCAACATAAATATGTCAGTCAAAGCACAAAGAACAAACAGCAAATTCATAAATAAATGTATGAAAATCTGTATGAAAAATACGTTTCCAAAAGGCAATGTAAAGTATTTCCAATGTGCATCAAAAATGGAATGAAACTTTAAATGCAGACAGCTGAGCAAATTTCACTAACAGCAAAGTAGAACTGCATTATACTTTGTTAGGAGTGATCTTCACAATGAAAAATGTACACCTTTGAAAATAATACTGAAATAATCAGTAAGTTTTCTTCTTAAAGTGTTTGAAGTTTGGGGAAAAAGATAAAGATGACATTAGACATTTAACACAAACAAACAGTTATTTGCTAAACAAACAGTGTATGTCAGAAATCAAAGACAACCAATTAAACAGTTTGCTTAAAAAAAAAAAAGCTGCTTACAAAAAATAATCAAACAGAAATAAACTTGCATCAATTACTGCAAGAAAAGACTTATAACACCTCCTGCATGGCACTCTGCTTTCATTAAAGGCACCAAACTTCTCTTGTAACAAATACTGTCAGCCTCACCAGATCTGACCAGGCCTTTACATGGGATAAGAGCAGCCTTCCACTTGAACCCATACTAACATTTAACGGCCTGGCTACTTTGTGCGCAGGGTGGAAATTTGTTGTTGATTTCAATTAATAATTGACACCTGTGTCAAAATGTAAAATCAATTAAAAAGAAAATTCAAACTCTGCTCAGGAAACAGCTAGTTTGTTCATTTTTAAAATGTTTTCAATTTGAAAGATGCTCTTAGTTATCACAAGAGTACAAGTGAATAGATGCTCTCAATTTCAAGGATGCTCTTTATTATCAAGAAAGTCCAAGTGAACGAATCGATGCTCTCGACTTGAAAGATGCTCTCCGTTATTACAAAAGTCCAAGTATAAATATGCTCTCGACCTCAATTTGAAGAATGCACCTGTTTATCACAAAAGTCCAAGTAAACAGATGGATGTTTTTGTTTACTGTAAAAGCCTGCACAGATCTATATTAAGTAACATTATTAGTCACAGAGCAAAGAATGCCTGTTCAACAAACACGGATTCTTTTCTCTTTGTTTTCATCTCAGCTGTTTAGACGCCAGTGAAGAAATCTTTGCCTGCTGGCTCCTCGCTCCAGTGGGGCGGCCAGGTGGCCTTGACGGAGGGTCGTTTCTCCAGGCGCTGGTAGTACTCTTTGAGCCCCGGGAAGGGGTCAAGGTTCAGCTTGCCACGGACTGCGAACGCGAGAAGGGGAAAGACGAAAACGTCGGCCATGCTGAATTCCTTACCGACAACGTAGGTTCCGCTTCCTTGCTGAAAATTCGCAAATAATTGTTCCATGTATTTTTCTGTTGACTGCAATTAAGGTGAGCGACAAACAGATTGCATGCAAACAATTCTCTCAACAACAAAAACCCTAAAAGGTCCCTCTGTACTTATAGTGGTCATTTTAAAGGACAAAAACCTTTCAGCTGAGGCTTTGAAACATATGGAAAATCACACATTTTCATTGAGTGGGGTGGGGTGGTTTTTTTTTGGTGGGGGGGGGGGGGGGCACCTGGACTGTTGGGGAGGTGGTAACGGGGGGGGGGGGGGGGGAGGAGGTTTAATTGGTGTGGGGTGGGGTGTTGGGGGACTGTATCCATTGCAAATGTACAAACATTTCATGTGCTCACCTTCTGCATGTACTCCTCCCATCGCTTCAACTCCTCTCTGGCTTCTTTCTTCTTCTCGTTCAAGTGCTCCTTGAAAACAAAATAGCGAAAGGACAAGTAAGTACACCAGCCCGTAACTGAAGACAAATCAAATTAAACTTTATATTACAATGGTGAACAGCTAATAACAGCACAGCCTGAAGTCGCTTCGGTCAAGCGCCCCATAAAACAAAGCACATGTGTTTGTACCAGGGGTTTACATCAACGTCGGACGGATAATTTTTCCAAATGTCCTCTACATTTTTTCATGCAAGAGGACATTGTTTTTGTCACAAAGTGATCATTGTCCGATTATGCTTTCATTTGATCTGGACATAGACAGTACTTTTCAATTTACAGTAGTTTGATTTGCTATTTTATCGATGTTTTGCAAAGCAATGCGTCTCTCCAAGCAGACAAAACTTGGGGAAACTTTCCAAGTGTCGCAACTCTGAATGCTCCAAGCCGGTTGACAGTTGCCTCCCTTCGGTTTTTTCTTCCGAAAGAGCAACATGTCGCCGAAACGAAAATTGGTGCCAGAAAAAGGCCAGAAGCGTTTGTACTTCAAATCTCTGCCCTCACCAGCGGCTAGAACCACTGAAACTGAGCTCCCTCCCTCCAGCCTCGGAGCAGCCAGAGCCAGATGAAACCGTTGCTCTAAAAAGTGAAAATCAGTTCGGCGCCGAAGAAAGACGCTACCCCCTCCCTTTGATTTGTTCTCTTACCTTTTTGCCAAGAAAATTATTTTATTTCTTAGCACTGTTACCTTTGTGACAAGAAACTAGTCCAGTTTAATTAAATTTACGTTTTGTTGCGAAAAAAACACTATTGATTTATTTTTGTTCAGGACAAATGTCCTATACGCCACCTCTCATAGATGTGAGCCCCTGTTAGGTTTTTCAATCAAAGTTGTTTGAACTCACACACTGCTTTCTTTCTGATCTCGTGATACTCCCTGACACTAAATCGACAGTTCTATTAGCAAAAGTTCAACCTGCTGCCTTTACTTCTCAGTCATGAAATTTGACAGTTTTACTGTTTACTTTCTTTGGCCTTGTTTTTTTTATGAAGCAAGAAATTCTCCAGCCATTGTAGCGAAAAATAACAGACACTATATCTTCAACATTGTACAAGTGATAACTACATGTACAGTGGAACCCCCATTTTAAGACTTTTCCCCTTCTAACTTTCAGGAACATTCTTTTCAGTTATTTTTACATCAACTATTAAAAAACTTCTACTGTCCAACTCCTTCTCTTTGACTTTGAAGACTTAAGATTTTTCAGGCCCGACATTAAAAAAAAAATCTCAAGACTTGGTGTCTTCCGAGCGAGCTACAGGACAATTTGACAGAAACTTTTTACTCCATTATAAGTGTTTGTCTATCAGTCTACTTGAAAGGCCGCCGAGATCAGTGATTCTAACTCTGTTTTGTTATAAATATAACGTTCCAATAACATACTCCTCTTGTTTTTTGATTCAGGCCTGAAAAGCAAATTAAGGGTTGAGCTGTTGACACACAAAACGTCACCACCAACTTTTACCTGGTTGACATCCTCGGGCTTTGTTCTGAAGATGTAATGGACCACGTTCTCGATCAGTCCTTTGTTCAGGTTCTGCGCCTGTGGACAGAGCACAATGACACTGCAGTGGAACCTGGCATGCGAGACCCCTCTGATGTGAGACCCCTCTGATGAGACCCCTCTGATGAGAGACCCCTCTGATGTGAGACCCCTCTGATGTGAGACCCCTCTGATGTGAGACCCCTCTGATGTGAGACCCCTTTGATGTGAGACCCCTCTGATGTGAGACCCCTCTGATGAGAGACCCCTCTGATGAGAGACCCCTCTGAGAGACCCCTCTGATGTGAGACCCCTCTGATGTGAGACCCCTCTGATGTGAGACCCCTTTGATGTGAGACCCCTCTGATGTGAGACCCCTCTGATGAGACCCCTCTGATGAGACCCCTCTGATGAGACCCCTCTGATGAGACCCCTCTGATGAGACCCCTCTGATGTGAGACCCCTCTGATGTGAGACCCCTCTGATGAGAGACCCCTCTGATGAGAGACCCCTCTGATGAGACCCCTCTGATGTGAGACCCCTCTGATGTGAGACCCCTCTGATGTGAGACCCCTCTGATGAGAGACCCCTCTGATGAGAGACCTACCCCCTATAGAGGGTGCTTTCTCAGGTATCAGATCATGAAATTGTAAAAAATGCGTGAAAGTATGCCCATGCCTCAGCCTCTTAGAACATTTGAGAAAATGATGTAAACACACTAATCAACACAAAAACACACACTCTCTCTCACACACACACACACAATCACACACACACACACACACACTCTCCTTCTGCACCTCACACACACACACACAATTAATTAATCGCCCGATTCATCCCCTCACTGGCTGTGTAAAGCATCTCCTCTTTTACTACAGGTAGGAATCTAAAAGTTTGGCAAGCACCGTGGGTACCCCAATTCCTGGCTACACACCACATTTCAGCCAAATCGACCCATCAGTACCAGAGATTTATTCTAAGTCTAGTCTGGACAAACGAGTGAAACCTATACACCACTGTATATACGGCGGTGTAAAGAATGTGAGGTTTTCAGGACCCCTGATGAAAAGTTGCTAGACTAGCATGAAATGCTTCCTGCAAGAGAAGCATGTGCATTATTTAATAAACAAAGGTTTAATTGTGTACGTACTTCATGCATGCGCTGCAGCACCATGCCACGCTGGGCAGCGTCTTTGGGCAACAGGCTTGTCCCCTGGTCAGCAAACTTGTACTGAAACAAACATAAATACATAAATGAATTAAAAAAAAGAAAAAGGAAAAACAAGAACACATGCAGACTTAAAACAAGGATACACGTAAATGTGATTTGATCTGATTTGCAAAAGCATCCAATATAGCTGTTTTGCAATATCAAGAACTGAAAAGTCACAGTTAAGGAAAAACTCCCAACATCTTTAGTTCTAAGACTGTACGTCACATGCGATGCATGCAAGGAGGCCTTGGTAGCTCAGGTGGAGTACTGGATTTATTATCCAAGGGTCGCTGGTTGGAATCCGGGCTGGGACTAACACGGGTCAACTTTATGTGCAGACCCAGTATTCATGTCCCAGCCACGTGTCACCACAGTGGCACGTAAAAGACCTCAGTCATTCTGCCATAAATGCAGATAGCTGATACCACCTAAACACACACACCCCTGTGTATTTCATCTTGAGTCGGGGTAAAACCCAGGAACATGCCCCTAAAGGCTTTGCCGTAAGGGCGTTAAACTTGAATTTCTCTCTATGTAGACAATGTGAACGGCCACCTCAAAGCAGCTAAATAGAGCCTGTTTTATTCCAAATAATTGTTGTGAAAACATAAATCTCAAGTCTAGTCTTACCTCTAAGTAGTCACAGATAGCTGCTGACTCGTTGACAACAACATCACCATCTTTGAATGTTGGCACCTGAAGAAAAAAAGATTCAACCATGCACAATTTAGAAAGTATTTTCCATTTAATCATCCACAAACATATTTATAAACCTACCTTCTCTTAACATTCTACCATTACTTCTACACTTCCTTTTATTCAAAAGGGGCACCCCCCCCCCCCCTTCCCTTTGCTTCCCCCCATTTTAGAAGTATGTGAGTGTGTGCGTGCGTGCGTGCGTGCATGTGTGTGTGTGTGTGTGTGCCTGCCGTGTGTCTCAAGGTTTATCTGAAAACAGTATGCAGCTCTACTGCAGGTTGACACACAAACTACTGATCGATCGAGCTTATCCTGTGACCTAGACTGATATGACGCCCACAATCTCCTTTCAACTGCAGAAAATACTTCCCTTATCCACCACTCTTCTGCGCAGCAAGACTCATGCACTGCGCATGTCTTTTTACATTTAGTCAAGTTTTGACTAAATGTTTTAACATAGAGGGGGAATTGAGACGAGGGTCGTGGTGTATGTGTGTGTGTGTGTACGTGTGTCTGTGCGTGTGTATAGAGTGATTCAGAGTAAACTATTGGACCGATCTTTATGAAATTTTACATGAGTTCCTGGGTATGATATCCCCAGACGTTTTTTTCATTTTTTGGATAAATGTCTTTTGATGACGTCATATCCGGCTTTTTGTAAAAGTTGAGGCAGCACTGTCACACCCTCATTTTTCAATCAAATTGATTGAAATTTTGGCCAAGCAATCTTCGACGAAGGCCGGACTTTGGTATTGCATTTCAGCTTGGAGGCTTAAAAATTAATGACTTGAGAAAAGCGTGCTATGCAGCACTAAACAGGCTCGTTCATTTCACTGCCTTTTGCACGAGCGGCGGACTACGGTCATTGTGAAAAAATGCAGTGCGTTCAGTTTCATTCTGTGAGTTCCACAGCTTGACTAAATGTAGTAATTTCGCCTTACGCGACTTGTTTTTAAGTCCCCTCGTTTCTGTCAGAATATTTAACATCAAGGACAGAGTATTAGTAATGGTAATGACCAAGAATTAGTGCCTCAAATTCCAGGAAGCTATTGCAAGTGAGATGCATTTGAAAAAACAGTTCAACAAAACTTGTTCGAGCAGACGACACACAATCTCACCTGGGCACCTCGAACCGGTCCTCATGCAAGTGCTACAATGAACACGAATGACATTGCAATTTTCCCCCCACTCACCTGTCCTCGCGGATTCAGCTTCAGCACTTCTTCCGTCTTATGTTCTTTCTTGCTGAAACTTATCAGCTTGCTTCCGTAACCCTGGAGTTTCTTCTCCTCCAAAACCAGCATTGGACGCCAGCAAGGCACGCTGCCTGAGCCCCAGTACAAGACCATGTTGGACGCCATATCTGTCAGATTGTTTTTTGGTGACCGAACGCTAGCTGACCGATTCCGAGTGAAGCTGATGCGTGAGTGAGTGTGCGAGGCGGTTTGTGTTGTGCGGGTTCAGCCTTGACCTCGTGAGACCTTGACAGTCGGGTTTTTTGCTGGCGTTTTATAGTTTCTCGCCCGTGAAATGTTGGAGCCCCGTTCGAGTTGAGAGAGAGAAAGAGGGGGGGGGGGGGGGGGGGGGAGAGAGAGAGAGAGAGAGAGAGAGAGAGAGAGAGAGAGAGAGAGAGCGAGGAGGGTAATCTTTATTTCTTTATTTTCTGAGGATAACAGAGAGTGAGTGAGAGAGATAGAGAAAAGAGAGAAGAGAGGGAGCCTGAAAGAGATAATTGAATTGGATTGAATTGAATTAAACTTTATTTTTCGAGGGTGACAAAATAAGCAATGCAAAAATGCTTTTTTCATCCGGCCCTCGCCCATCGAGGGTAACTCAATAATTTAACAAGAAGAAATAGACTAGAGCCGGTTGACTAACGTTTACAAAATTAACATGTCCAACACTAATCAAAAAGACTGACACATGATATGGAACGCCAAAAGGCCCACGTTCTCGAGATCGACCCTCGATGCTGGCACACTCGATACTCAGTGGTAGTATCGAGATGCGCAGCCTCGACTACTCCTTCATTTCATTGGTCTGATCTCGACTGATACTGCGAGTATCGATTATGGAAATGAACCAATCCGTGTTATCGAGGATGGTTGCTATGCCGCCCTAGTTCAGTATCGAGTGTCTACAAAACGATTGGTTAAATTCTGATCTCGAGGATGAAATGCACCCTGGTGCGCCTAAAGGCCCAGTAGTATCGAGAATGAGTATCG
The DNA here is from genome assembly GCF_037325665.1 of Littorina saxatilis. NCBI lineage: Eukaryota > Metazoa > Mollusca > Gastropoda > Littorinimorpha > Littorinidae > Littorina > Littorina saxatilis. The sequence continues at coordinate 12,590,566 of NC_090255.1, read as the reverse complement.
AGACAAAAGTCTCGAGACTACCAGTATCGAGATGCGCAGTCTCAAAAATCTGGCGTGTCAATATCACTTCAGTTTCTTGCACGTGGGAGGTGAGCGATTTCCTTCACGCGGGGATTGACGAAGCTGTACTGTCTTGGTGAAAACAATACAGTGCGTTCAGTTTCATCCCGTGAGTTCGACAGCAGGGGCGCGTGCCCCCCCCCCCCCCCCCGAAAAAAATGGAAAGCTGATTCTATGACCATTTCTAAGTTCAAATGGCACCAGATGGCACCATTTTGCTTCTTTGGGCCAACAAATTTTCCGGGGGGGCACGCCCCCGGACCCCCTAGCAAATTTGGGCGCTTCGCGCCCATCACATTCACTTTTGATTCAAAGTGCACCCCCCCTTACAAAGCAACTGATCCGCCCCGGGACAGCTTCTATATATATATACGACTTGTGTCTGTCTGTGTGTCCGTGTGTCTGTCTGTGAGTTCGCGATGCACGGCCAAAGTTCTCGATGGATCTGCTTCAAATTTGGTGGGCTTATTCAGGTAGACGCGGGACAGGACACAACCTGGTCGATATTTCAACACGTGCTCTCAGCGCGCAGCGCTGAACCGATTTTGGTTCCACCTCAGCTACCCGGGCCCCCATACCGACACACCAAAGCCGCTACACCACATCACAACGCCAAAGTTCTCGGTGGATCTTTTTCAAATTTGGACACCGTATTCAGCTACACCCCGGACACAATATCATCGATGAGATATTTCAACACGTGCTCTCAGCGCGCAGCGCTGAACCGATTTTGGTTTTTGTGTTCATTTCACCATTATAAGTAACTCTTCCTTATCTTCTCCAGGTTTTCAGCGTTTACCTCCCTTCCTTCGTATGGTGCACTATAGTATGAGTGGGGCATCTTCGGATATTCCCGGCGTTCTGTTACTATTTTTAGAAGGTCACCGCAGTGTCCAGAACGTAAATTGGACCCGTAAATTATCCTCACTGTAAAAGTGCAAAGGTCGAATCAATTTATAGCTACGCGAAAAATACACTGTCATCTATCTCTCTATATATACGGCTTCTCTGTGTTTGTGTGTGTGTGTGTCTCTCTCTCTCTATGTGGGCAACACCTGTGGATTGTTCAGTTCTGTTTGTGATGTGGTCTGGCGGCTTTTGTGTATTTGTATGTACTGGCCTTCCTTTGAGAAGCCATAACAGATCAAAAGGGCTTAGAGATAAGCTCTAAATTTGCTCAATCCTGTTTGAGTGGAGTTCGCCTCCAAAGGTGATTAACACGGTTACATTCGTCGACAAGGATGGGACTCGATATGGTCAGGAATGGCATTATGGCCACTGAATCATTTTCGTGCTGTTCCCATTCCACGAATCTGGGAGGGACCTAAGCTTGGCGGGTCCATTGTTCGGACCCGGCAAAGCCGGCGTACGGCTCTAAGTATTTCATCCCGGCGAAGCCGGCTACCCGGCGAAGCGGGTATTCCTCTATAGTCTTATATATATATACGACTTGTGTCTGTCTGTCTGTGTGTCTGTCTGTGTGTCTGTCTGTGAGTTCGCGATGCACGGCCAAAGTTCTCGATGGATCTGCTTCAAATTTGGTGGGCATATTCAGGTAGACCCGGGACAGGACACAACCTGGTCGATATTTCAACACGTGCTCTCAGCGCGCAGCCCTGAACCGATTTTGGTTCCACCTCAGCTACCCGGGCCCCCATACCGACACACCAAAGCCGCTACACCACATCACAACGCCAAAGTTCTCGGTGGATCTTTTTCAAATTTGGACACCGTATTCAGCTACACCCCGGACACAATATCATCGATGAGATATTTCAACACGTGCTCTCAGCGCGCAGCGCTGAACCGATTTTGGTTTTTGTGTTCATTTCACCATTATAAGTAACTCTTCCTTATCTTCTCCAGTGTCTTGCGTTTATCTCCCTTCCTTCGTGTGGCTTCTATATATATATACGACTTGTGTCTGTGTGTGTGTCTGTGTGTTTGTGTATCTGTGTATTTGTGTATTTGTGTGTTTGTGTATTTGTGTATTCGCCATGCACGGCCAAAGTTCTCGATGGATCTGCTTCAAATTTGGTGGGCATATTCAGGTAGACCCGGGACACGACACAACCTGGTCGATATTTCAACACGTGCTCTCAGCGCGCAGCGCGGAACCGATTTTGGTTCCACCTCAGCTATTTTGGTTCCACCTCAGCTACCCGGGCCCCCATACCGACACACCAAAGCCAAAGTTCTCGGTGGATCTTTTTCAAATTTGGACACCGTATTCAGCTACACCCCGGACACAATATCATCGATGAGATATTTCAACACGTGCTCTCAGCGCGCAGCGCTGAATCGATTTTGGTTTTTGTGTTCATTTCACCATTATAAGTAACTCTTCCTTATCTTCTCATATTCTCCAGGTTTTCAGCGTTTACCTCCCTTCCTTCGTATGGTGCACTTTTGTGTGAGTGGAGCGTCTTCGGATATTCCCGGCGTTCTGTTACTGTTACTATTTTTAGAAGGTCAACGCAGTGTCCAGAACGTAAATTGGACCCGTAAATTATCCTCACTGTAAAAGTGCAAAGGTCGAATCAATTTATAGCCACGCGAAAAATACACTGTCATCTATCTCTCTATAGATACGGCTTCTCTGTGTTTTTTGTGTGTGTGTGTGTGTGTGTGTCTCTATGTGAGCAACACCTGTGCATTGTTCAGTTCTGTTTGTGATGTGGTCTGGCGGCTTTTGTGTAATTTTATGTACTGGCCTTCCTTTGAGAAGCCATAACTTGCTCAGTCCTGTTTGAGTGGAGTTCGCCTCCAAAGGTGATTAACACGGTTACATTCGTCGACAAGGATGGGACTCGATATGGTCAGGAATGGCATTATGGCCACTGAATCATTTTCGTGCTGTTCCCATTCCACGAATCTGGGAGGGACCTAAGCTTGGCGGGTCCATTGTTCGGACCCGGCGAAGCCGGCGTACGGCTCTAAGTACTTCTTCCCGGCGAAGCCGGCTACCCGGCGAAGCGGGTATTCATTCTAGTTTTGAAATGAATGTACAGAAGTTGTATGGGAGACAACCTATTATGCTGGTTCATTTTTTGTCAAATAGTTACCTCCCTTGCACCATAATCGATTCTGGTTTAGACACAAGAAAACAAAAGACAAAATACTTTAATATGAAAGCAAACAGCGTTTCATGACGTTTTGGACTTGTTTTAATCAAGAATATGTTCACAAAGAAGAACTATAACAAATATAACAAGTCTCGTAAGGCGAAAATACAACATTTAGTAAAGCTGTCAAACTCACAGAATGAAACTGAACGCACTGCATTTTGACCGTATACTCGTAGCATAGACAGTCCACCGCTCGTGGAAAAGGCAGTGAAATTGACAAGCCAGAATGGCGCGGTAGTGGTTGGGCTGAGCAGGATAACACGCTTTTCTGTATATCTGTTTTTTATAACTTAATGAGCTTGTTTTTAATCCAAACATACCATATCTCTGTTTTTGGAACCAAGAGTCGACAAGGAATACGATGGAATAGTGTTTTTTTTTAAATCGATTTGGGAAATTTAATGTTCATCATAATTTTAATGTATTTAACTTTCAGAGCTTGTTTTAATCCAAATATTACATATTTATATGTTTTCTGAATTATAAAATGATAAAAAAAAAAAAAATTGTTTTTGGATCGTTTTATCAAAAAAAAATTAATTACAATTTTCAGACTTTGAATGACCAAAGTCATTAATTAATTTGTAAGCCTCCAAGCTGAAATGCAATACCAAAGTCCGACCTTCGTCGAAGATTGCTTGGCCACAATTTCATTGAACAAGAGGCGAAGCCTTCAAGGCTCCCGTAAGAAATCAACAAACAGTAACATAACACAAACTCACTCACTCCGTAACACACACACACACAAACACACACACACACACACACACACACACACACACACACACACACACACACACACACACACACACACACACACACACGCACACACACACACAGTTAAAACTAACGCATCATATCAACTCCATGTATAATTTTCAAAAGAAGGCAAACAGATAAAATGACTAGGGTAATAGGTTAGGTACCTGCCATGTGGGCACTTTTTCCACTGCTGTCCTCAGTCCTATACTTTTCATCAAGACTGTCTTGTCACCATGCCGAGTAGATCTAAATTCGGAAGTCTTCATGTGGCTGAGGCATATATCTGACATAGCGTCGATCTTGTTGTAGGTTAACCTCCTTTCTGAAACAAATGGCAAAATGCGATTAGTTATGATGACTACAACCTACACAAATATAAACAGTGTTTTGAAACAGAATAGTCAGGTTATACAAGCCACTTTACCTATGCAGCATGGTAACCCTACAATATGCGAAACATGTCGACTGCAGCAGCCTGGTTCTTAAAATAATTCTGACGGTCAACACAGCCAGAAATGCCAACAAAGACAAGAAAGCTGTTGCAAGGTAAGCTTACCAAACGTTACATAGCGAATCATATGATAGTGCGTAAACAGCAAACAGTAGATCTACAATCAAAGAGAGGATCGAGTCTGGAATGAAACGCGATACAGATCTAGCATTCAAAAACTGTCTTTCACGTTCAAGGAAGTTGTTGCAAAGTACTTAAGACTTACTAAATTGTACAGACAAAACCATGACAGTGCATGTTTTGAATCTGAGGAAAAAATCGTGATCATTTTGACTTTGAGAACAGATTCATTCCGTTTCCTTATATCTGCATGTTCAAGTAAATGGTGGACAGTTTTTTTCGGGCAGAGTAAACTTAACTTGAGACTCTACTGCAAGTCTTGAAATTCACATAAATCGAACCACGAGCAAAGACATCCAAACATTACAGGCACTTTAGATCAACTCATTTCACTAGAGGTGACTGCCTAGCACTGTGTTTGACATCCGTGTCTGCTGAAATAAAAAGAAATTAAAACAAAACGGATTAACAGTAGGTGACACGTTATCAGAGTGGGAGACACTAGATCTGTCTCTGAACTTACCGGGATACGGCTGCAAGATCGACACTGACTGCCGCGCTTTCGACAGCTCTTCCTCGCGTGGACATTGGAAACACGCTGTGCAGATCAAATTGTAGGAAATCTCCCTTTGGTATCTTCTTTATTTACTTTTCTGGAGCTTAGAAACCGAACAACATGAAATCGTCTTCCCCGGCGAATCGGCGAGGTGAGAACTGGACCACAATCCTTCGCGCGACCCCTGACCTGATCTTGACACCTGACCTGCCGTCTACATGCCAAACACCACACAAACCAGTCAACTGCTTGTACCCCTTCAAAACCCCCCACCACCCGTTTTCTTTGGATACACGCTTTAACTACACACATGCAGACACAATGTTGATCATTGCTTCAATAATTTGAAGATGGTGCTTGAAAATTAACCACGTGAAATGAGTATTTCGGTGTTTAGCCAAAAATGTTAAAGTTTCTACCACAGACATACACACATACATACGCACGCACGCACGCACGCACAGACAGACAAAGTTTACCATCGCATAGGCTACACTTACGTGAGCCAAAAATGAGGGTATGACGGTGCCGCCCCAACTTTTACAAAAAGCCGGATATGACGTCATCAAAGACAGTTATCGAAAAAATGAAAACAAATCGTCTGGGGATATCATACCCAGGAACTCTCATGTAACATTTCATAAAGATCGGTCCAGTAGTTTACTCCGAATCGCTCTACACACACACACACACACACACACACACACACACACACACACACACACACACACACACACACACACACACACACACACACACACACACACACACACACTCACACACATACCCCGCGACCCTCGTCTCAATTCCCCCTCTATGTTAAAACATTTAGTCAAAACTTGACTAAATGTAGCAAAAAACATACGAAACGAAATTGATGGAACAGCGAATTCTAGCGCGCACACTGTGTGCGCATACGTCGAAAGAACAGAAACGCGAATTTGAATTTCGGATGAGGTGAGACAGATTTTTGAATCAGTTCTTGTGAAAGACAAAACTCAAAGTGGCTCCCTGGAAGTTGCAGTTCTGGAAGACTGAGTCTGTTCAGTAAGTGTTGCGGAATCGACGACGGCTCCGGCAGTTTGGTTCACAGGCAGTGACAAATCTTCTGGGGCATTTTCTTCGGCGAAGAATGACTGCATATCTGCTTCGCACATGGTCAAGTCGCCGGTTTGGATCGGAGCTCCTGCTATCAGCAAGTATCATTCTCTTCGGAGGTGTGTTTGAAGACAGGCCCTGGATCCTTTGGCTGGTTGCAGTCGCTGTTCTTCGGGACGGTCCTTGGAGTGTCGACAACTGTGTAGGAGGAATCAGATCTCCGGCGATTGCACCAGCCATAACCATCTTTTTCGCTCTGGAAGTTTGCTGGTAGTGTGCCAAGCTGTTCACGCTCCTCTGTCCGGAGACTGCCATGATGTCAACAGGTGAAAAGTTGTTTTCTGCCAGAATGGTGATGCCCGTAGCCCGAATCGAGTGGTTTGTATACTGCACACCCAGGCAGCAGGCAGCTGAAAGTTTCTGCATAAAGTGCCTGAGTGTACTGACGCCAATTGGTTTATTTTCGAACCAGCATGTGTCATTGAGTGCAAAGGACGACTTGGGATATTGCCACAGTCGGTCAGTGATGGGGTTCAGCAAGGGAATGTACCTTTCGAAGCTTCGAACTGGACAGTAGATTGGATCGCCTGTCTCGACCATCACACCTGCAGCAAAAGTGACATCCATACCACAGTGGTTTTTGGTAAGTTCGTCTTTCATTTTCATTACAATTTACATATTTTCTGTTTGTGTTCTCGTCCACTCTGACGCAGAACGTTGATGTTGTCATGGATTCCATATTCTCCTTTGTCCGCCTGCAGAATTACAGTCTAACGTGGAACTGAACTTTATTGGCCAGACCCACAGGTGTGTTGGGGTTCAAGTGCAGGGAAGTGTACAGCTCGCGCCAGTGGTTTTCGATACAACTGGGGTGTGCCTGATGTTGCCTTTGCCCTCTGCTTTAGCTTCTTGCATGGCTACTTCGTAGCTCTCACTAGAGTCGTGGAAGGGTGGATCATGTATGATGTCAAAACGCTTCATGTGGGGTGGTGCTTTCAGTTTCAGGTATCTGTTTACTAGTTTAGGGAGTAGCGGAGACTTGAAAGAGACTTCCCTCTGTACGTTTCACCTTGCATTGCCATCGCACCCAGATAGAGAGAGTAATTCCTCTTGGGTAAATTTTGCTGCAAGCCATTTTTCAATTCGGGAAAGTGACCGGCCCCCGTAGCGCAGTGGTTAGCGCATCGGGCTGCGGGCCGGGAGGTCGTGGGTTCGAATCCCATCAGGGTCATGTGGGATTGTTGGGCTCCTACCCAGAGTGGAAGTGCTAGGGTTCCTATGGAGAGGCTGCAATCACACAGCCGAGTGTCATTCACTTAACGAATGCGACTTTGAGGGTGCTCAGTCAGGTCAAGTTCTGTATGCCTGACCAACACCGCAGGTGCGGCAGTTCTCGGGCCTGGTTAACGCCAGAATATATTATGACAGTAAGCGTAGAGTGCTGCCCTGTCAGAGAGCAGACCGCCACCACGTCCCTCCGTCGACCCCCCAGAACGTCACACGTTGAAGACTGACAGCAGAACTACTATTCAGGGAAGGATCGAACAGGAACACTGATACCAAGAGCTCCGGGCATGAAGGGCCACAAGAGCAAGGACAATAATATAATTTATATTTTGGATGATTAATGAGATGAGGATGATTATAATGATGATGCTTTGGATTTCCAATTTGGTTTGAGACTATGTGACATCATTATTTTATTTTTTTTATCATTTTATAATTCCGAAAAAGTAGCTAGTCATTTGCTCAACTACATTCTGGGATAATTACATTTTAATATATATATATATATATATTTTTTTTTTTAATTTAGGTGTCTTTGTTTTTGAAGTGGGGAAGCAACAGAGGTCGTCGATAATTATTAAAACTGATATCGACGGAAATGTCGTCGATATCACTCTTACAATGAGCCCAGTTTTGCCCAATTGACCAATGAAAATATCCGTAACATATGAATTGGCAATATTATGTTATGCCTTACAGCTCCAATGCGTGATCATGCACAGCCTTGCAGACATTTTCACAACTCCATGAGTTGTGATCAATGCAACACACAGCCCCACAATCTGTTGCACCTAGCCTCAACCTTCCAGTCAATAGCACAGCCTCTCATTGACACACAGCCTTTTTAATAGTTATTTCGGATAAAAAAAAAAAAAAAACAGGAAATGAATGGAGCTGTGTTTCTGAAATGATCAACTTGATCAAAGAGCAATTGAGAAAAAAAGGCGATCTGATTTATCTCCCTTGCACCAATGTTTACTTGTGCTTCGTGTTCTCAACATAGGTTGTGTTAATGCTAGTTCTCTCTGTACACAATACACGCAACAGTAACCGGCACGGTTGGCCTAGTGGTAAGGCGTCCGCCCCGTGATCGGGAGGTCGTGGGTTTGTACCCCAGCCGGGTCATACCTAAGACTTTAAAATTGGCAATCTAGTGGCTGCTCCACCTGGCGTCTGGCATTATGGGGTTAGTGCTAGGACTGGTTGGTCCGGTGTCAGAATAATGTGACTGGGTGAGACATGAAGCCTGTGCTGCGACTTCTGTCTTGTGTGTGGCGCACGTTAAATGTCAAAGCAGCACCGCCCTGATATGGCCCTTCGTGGTAGGCTGGGCGTTAAGCAAACAAACAAACAAACAAACACGCAGCAGTACCTGTACATCCAGGTGACACCAGATGGCTGTTGTCTTCACAGGCCGTACAGTCACCAGAGGTCTGGTTACAGAATGCACAGCCTGGGGAGCATGGCATGGTGCACACATTGCCGTAAAATCCGCCAGAGCAGGCTGAAAGGATGCAATGGTACAGATCACTTTGGTCACGAGAGAGAGAGAGGGGAAGAGTGAGAGACAGAGAGAGAGAAAGAGAGAGAGAGAGAGAGAGAGAGAGAGAGAGAGAGAGAGAGAGAGAGAGAAAAGAAAGAAAGAGGGGCAGAGACAGACAGACAGACAGCCAGCCAGCCAGAGAGACAGACGGACAGACATACAGACTGACATACATGCAGGCAGGCAGGCAGGCAGAGAGACTAACAGACAAACATATATACATAGTAAGAGAGCGAGAGATAGAGAGAGGATACGAATACGAAAGTTTAATTGCTACAGGCCATCGGTCCCTTTCAATGGAGGTATTACATAATATCACGCGCGACGAAGGTGCTGCACAAAAACGGTTGAAAAACCGAACCCGGAATTATCATCCACTCAGCAACATCCAAATCGACGGAGAGGGATAGAGTGCGGGGGGGGGGGGGGGGGGGGAAGACATGGAGAGCGAGGGAGAGCCAGAAACAGAGAAAGACAGAGAGATGTGTTATTGGTGGCTAATTAATGTTAGTGTTACTGCAAAACTCACCATAGCATACGCCAGAAACACTGTTGCATTTACTGTTCAGACACCCAGAACTGCATCGCGAGCATCCTGCGCCTTGTTTGTAGTAATCTTGTTTACAG
>NC_090255.1:12533234-12575734 GCF_037325665.1 Littorina saxatilis | reverse complement strand
GGGTAATTTGGACACCCTTAGAACTAGACACTGTGGCTGGTCCATAGAAATCGGTAAGCAAAGACGGTGGGGTTACATCTCAAGATTGGGGTTAGACCTACACACATGCAAAGGAAATAAAGGATCTTATGTGTTTTGTCAACACACGGACTTGTTTCTTGAAATTTGAGAAAAGTTCAAATTTGTTTACTAGTCGGGTAAATTGAACAGGGCAAAGTTCAAATTAGCCGAACTCATTTGCATAGGTATTTAAACCAAGCCGACTATTTTTCATTGGTGCCGGAGCATTCTTCATGTCTTCTTAAGACCATTTTCCATGACTGAAAGACCAAAGAGTAGAGATATTGCACATTTCTAACATCATACTCAAAAAGTTAGACATTCAGCAACATTCAGCTAAAATATTCCAAAAGTTCTCACCTGCCACCCGCCTTGTTCAACATACCCCCCCTCTCCTTACCCTACAATTGATAATTGTTTAGTGCATGCGCAGCGATCAGTGATTTACACATGCTGTCATAAATGCTTTTCCCACAACTATTTACATACTGACAAATCTGGTGCAATCTCTTGAAGATATATAATAAACAGCAAGAGGGAGAAGAGGGAAAAGGGGTAATGTCTATGCAAGCTATACACATGCTGTCATACATGCTTTTCCCACAACTATTTACCTAATACTAACAAATCGGGTGCAATCTATTGAAGCGGGAATTCCCAGTCGTACGAATCGCCCCACTCAGTCATAGATAAGTGGTCGCCGCACATCTACTGAACATTGATCGGCTGTGGGTCTTCGATGTTCAAACTTGACCTGTCTGTGTTTACGGGTTTTGCCAGCCAGGTTTTCAGTAATCTCGACCGTTACAAATCCGATGTTTTAATGTCGACCTTTTAGTTTAAGGCCGACAGATTGGCTACAAATGTTTATATCGCCTGACGCAACTTCTTATTTTGTTGTTGTCTTTTTGCTTTGAGATACATACAGTGATGGCGCAAGTATTTTTTCAATCCGGTATGCAAACTTTTATGATGTAAACAGTCCAGATAACGGTAGGCTGGTCATTGTAACCAGTTAGAGTCCAACTCAGAGTACTAGTTTTATTGTTCAACCAGCAAAAAACCAAACTGGTAGTTCTAAAAAAACCAACACGGTAGGTCAAACCGGCAGCCAATTTTGTTCCGGTAATTTCTCGTTTCAACCAGTAAAATACCAGTAATTACCGTTTAACGCCAATACTGATATATGATGTTCTCAAAGGACGAGAAAAGAAAAGGCAATCCAATTGTCTGCACATATAGTGATCAGATCACACATAGCTTCACTCTTTTCTTATAAAAGCGAGAACAAATATTGTATTTTCTAAAACTTTGCTCTTTTGTGGCAGAATACAATTCTCACTAAACATTATTCGCAAGGTTGATCAAATCAGTAAAAATCTTATTTGCTAAGTTTTTTTCAAATTTATCTTGTTGCAGAAATAGATGAGCAATTATTAAAATGTCGCGTAGTTATTTAGTTTAATGAGTTATTTATAATATGCTGACTGTAAGAAAATGATAACAGATATGTTGAGAAAATGAATATCAGCGTGAGCTGGCCGCTATGAATGTTAACAGGTGATTGTGTTACACAACAATCTCACAAGATAAACCATGTTTAACATGCGTTTCAGTTGCTTCGATTGTTCTTGTCCAAAAGAGAGCGACAGATTCAGATTCCACGCGAGACAAAAAGGAAATCACTTGACGTAAATTCAGTGACAGGAACTGTTAAGTAATAGTTGTTATCATGTTACTAATTTCCGGTTTTCGGAAGCGTTGGTATTGTTTGGAGTTCAGGAAAATATGTTCACTGATAAAGCCTTAGATTTCATTGTTTTATTGGCCAAATTTTATATTTACAAATGTAAATGGAACTCTGAAAGACCGATGCTTCCGATATTCTTGAATTTTTTGAAAAGTAGATATTTATTGGAAAAGTACAAGGGGGGATTAGCAGAAGATAAGTTTGACCGCCTCTGGCAACCATATTCTAACCTGGTTTCATGAAAATTGTCCAGTACTAGGCTCTACTCCTCCTCCCTAATTCGTTAACAGTATCTTGATATATACTCTGTTGTAAACTTGAATCTTGTAGTAATCAATATTATTTAAGGGTCTAGTAGTTGTTGTAGTCAAACAGTCCTATACAGTGCCTCTTTAACTTTCCCCCTCTCTCTCTCTCTCTCTATTTCTCTCTCTTTTCTAGATCATTCTGTTAGTATGCATGTTGTATGTATGTATGTGGCGATGTGAACTGTGATGTAATGTATAATGTGCTGTAAAAAAAAAATAATAATAATAATAAAAAAAAATAAATAAACAAGAGGCGAAGCCATCAAGGCTCACGTAAGAAATCGACAAACAACAGTAACACAAACTCAATCACTCCGTCACACACACACACACACGGACACACACACACACACACACACACACACACACACACACACACACACACACACACACACACACACACACACACACACACACAGAAAGAGCATAGGTGAAACTGTGCAAGAAAGCGAGACACTAGATCTAGATCTGTCTGTCTGCATGTAGCCTACTTACAGGACACGACTGCCAACTAGTCTCGGCGCGCTCAAAATAATAATGACCGAGACTTTCAGTACTTCCTTCGCGTGACGTCTAACCCTCTTACGTCATAATGTGACGTCAATGTAATGTGACGTCTTCAAATGTTAGAGTTTCTACCACAGACATACACACACACGCACGCACACACAAACACACACACACACACACACGCACAAACGCACAGACAGACAAAGTTATGATCGCATAGGCTACACTTACGTGAGCCAAAAATTCAAAAAAAATTCAGTGACGCAATTTCACTTGATCCTGAAGAAATTTGACAATGGCGTTTTCAAGTGAGCGGGTCGGTATTAAACACTTAGAGTTGGTGGTGCCTTGCCGTTCTGTAAAGCACTCACCGACAAATCTGGCTTTTCGATATTTTTTTCGATAACAAAAATCTGACAACATTTGAAGTGACATTCTTTGGACTACTTCGATCACGCTGATATTGTTAATTAAAATGTTTACTTTGTCTTGTTTATTTTTAGCGTGATAAAAAAAAGGATCCCGGCTAGAATTGTCTTTTTTTTTATATTTTACATTTCGTCAAGTTGTTGTTATCTTAAACACATCAGGCAGAGCGCTATTTGAAGAGATTATAAGCAAAGGGAAATAAGCGCTACAACAAATTACGACCTGTGTAACAGAGTAAGTGAAAGTTATACGGAACCTGTCTCCTGGCACCTGAGAGAATGACAAGCACTGAAATGAACCAGCGACGTTGGCCTAGTGGTAAGGCGTCCGCCCCGTGATCGGGAGGTCGTGGGTTCGAACCCCGGCCGGGTCATACCAAAGACTTTAAAATTGGCAATCTAATGGCTGCTCCGCCTGGCGTCTGGCATTATGGGGTTAGCGCTAGGACTGGTTGGTCCGGTGTCAGAATAATGTGACTGGGTGAGACATGAAGCCTGTGCTGCGACTTCTGTCTTGTGTGTGGCGCACGTTATATGTCAAAGCAGCACCGCCCTGATATGTCCCTTCGTGGTCGGCTGGGCGTTAAGCAAACAAACAAACAAACAAACAAACCAGTGACGTTCATCCTTAAAAATCACGTTTTGATAGTCGATGAAAGAGGATGAAAATCGCATGTTCATGTTAAAGGTGGTCGTCTACATTTTGACTTTTTTCCAATAATCGTATGGTTAGATTTCGCTAAAAAGTTATTTCAGATGATGAATGAACCATGGGGCAAAAAGTTACAGAAAAAAACATATATGTAAAAAAAGTTTCTATTTTTTGGGAGCGTGACTCACGCTTCCAATGTTTACTTTTCTGTTTTCTGAGACCATGTGCTCTGCCTAAAAATATCGACCAATCAAATTATTCGCGGCGCATGCGCAAAGAGTCATTTATGGTCCAAAGATGTCTGCCATCTTGCGCCAGTTACGTAAAAAGCAAAATTGTGATCGATCAGGGCGGCATAGGTCTGAATGTGTACATTTGGGGGACCAGAAACAACCCTGAGATGCAGCGAAGTTGGAATTAGGCGCCAAATTCAACCGGCAAGTGGCAAAAACACTATGATGCTCATTGAAAGTTACGTCGGGGGTGTGCTCAAAGTACTTTTGGCAAAATCGCAAGCAGGTCAAAGCCCTAGGAGTTTTTCCTGTGGAAGAGCATGCTGAAACGGAATGTAAGTATAATTGTTGACATTACACCCAACCTTTACTTTGATCTTCCATTAACTTTACTTGTATATTTGAATTCAAACCTAGTTATTACGTTTCACAGTTCTGAAACAAAGCTTGTACGTACATGATTACCATTTCACTGTAGGCTGAAAGGGCGCGTCCGAACATTTCATACTCAAAGGCGGTTTGAAATCTTAAACCGGGCTTACTTTTAGATTTGGTTTTTACATTATGTATTCCTCCACACTTTTTCCTTTTCTCAGCTAGTGTCGTGTCGTGGTGTGTGTCGTGGGAAAGGGAGGGGGGAGTTGCATTTTCAGTGGCCGATTCTACTTCGGACAGATCATAGATCTATACAGACGGTATCGCTAACTCGTAACATCTATGGACAGATCAAGCTCATCCAGATGAATAGAACTAAAATGTCACATTTTTTTTAGAATCTTATAGATCTGTTCTTAGTTTTTACGGTATGGCTTCAGCTACATTCAATCTGCGTGTGCCTTACACGAACGACTGTTGAAAAAAAAATTCTCTTCAGAGATTCATGATACTATTCAGTTTTAACCACCACGTTTTTACATTGTGTGATTAAATGATAAGGTGACGTGCATCTTCACGCAGCGCGTGTGTGTGTGTAGGGGGGGGGGGGGGGGCTATGTCTGTCTGTGCCCTCTGACTTCAACATAAATTGTGTGTATTCAACAGTAACGTTGCACATTGCAGATCTGTGCGCCAGGAATGTGGACAAGGAAGCCGCAGTTTGAGCAAGCAACGGTAAGCTATTTTATTCGAAAGCTGTTTTATTCGATTACAGCGAGTCCGTTTGTAAGCAAGCTTTTATGATGTTCCTGTACACAACCTTCATCGATGCTACAGGGATATTGTTTTAAGTTTTTAACATTGAAACTGTGTGTGTGTGTGTGTATACGTGTACGTGTGTGTGTGTGTGTGTGTGTGTGTGTGGGAGAGAGAGAAAGACAGAGAGAGAGAGAGAGAGAAAGAGAGACTGTCTGTGTGTGTGTGTGTGTGTGTGTGTGTGTGTGTGTGTGTGTGTGTGTGTGTGTGTGTGTGTGTGTGTGTGTGTGTGTTCGCTCTGAAAAAACGAGAACACGCAAAAATAAACATCGTATTTGGTCAAGGTATCAGAAATATTTAGTATAATAGCTAATAGTGAAGGGTAACTTTTTTTTTCTCACAGCCTTTATTCATCAAGCTGACAGTGACAACATAATAAGGGAACACAGAGAAATTAAATAACATATCCACAATTACTATAACAACAAATGCAAGCGGACCAATAGTTGCAACAAACTTCAGGCTAAATTAAATAACATCAAAAAGAAAGGACCAGGGGAAAAAGAGAGATCACACGTATCTAAGAAAACAGCGGTAACCATTTGTATGTCCGAATGTATCATTAAAACCACGATATCCACATCTTGCCTGTTCTTAGTGTCATGCAATCATGAGTAGCAAGTGGTGTAAAAATTGAGAGACACAGAAAGGCACAGTCGTTCCCATGAAAGCTTTTGGCTCACCATCTCAGATTTAGACAAGATTGTACATGAACAAAGACTTAGATTCGACAACCTGGCTGCTTCATGCGCAAAGTGATAATTTATTTTGATATGTTATCATCACAGATTCCTGCTTGAGTTCGTTCACAAATCAGTCAATAAAAAACAATCACAAACTGCACCCAGGCTGATTAGTTGATGAGTTTACCTATGGTCTTTTCAGGCCTGGTCTGTTCTGAGACTGTAAATCGAATAGTTTACTCGGGAAGGACTGAACCTTTCACATCAATATTCAACAAAAACCAACAAAACGTGTGAATAACACATACGAGAAGGGGGAAAAAATTAATTTGTGTGCTTTTGTTATCAGGGGAGGGAACCATCTAATCCGAGCAAAATTACCTCCCTTGATTTGTCTTGCGTGATACATGTGCAAAGTGAATAAAAAGTGCATCAGTCACAAACAAATACAACTATTTAGCAGGATCAATTAGTACACTTGATGCATATATGAATGTTGATCTATTCAGAATAATAAATAATGTCCCGGCTGATACTCCCTGCTAAATTATTAGCAGATTATCATCGATATTTGTGTTCCCTATGCACAGCGTTTGTTTTTCGGTTGTTGTTTTGGTTCATGTAACGTTTCAGGCGTATTCTCAAGACATTTAGAGAACTGTTATGGAAGCCTGAAGATCAAAGACAAAAATGTATTTACCGTAAAATGCAAAAAAAAGAAAACGGGTTTTCCAATAGCTCCTGCCATTCTGATTGTGGACTTTAGCATGCATAGCCGTGTCAGAAGACAACAAATATACATGCAGCCCGATTACTTGAAATGTGGCATCGGTATTAAGTGTGTGTGTGTGTGTTGATGCAGCTGCAGAAGTAAAGAAGCTAATGTCCTGCAATATTTTCAGAATCGCTCTATGTTTTACTACAGAACTGAAGGAGCAATGGTTAAGAGTGAGGGGGTAGGTATGCAATATACAAGTGGGTAGATTTGTGGACCATCTGTGTGCCCGCTAGGTGGAAGGCGTCCATGGCATCCATGTAAGAATACATCGCTGCTCTGCCGATTCAGGATGAAGTCATAAGTGTCCAAGCCATTGTCCTGCAAGAAAAAACACGTCATTTTTAGTCCATATATGCATTTCCGTGACTAAGCTTTGGTTTAATCATCGGCCTGATAATGATGACCTAGAAGCAATAGATTTGTTATCAAAAACTATTGAAAAAAGAGTGAATTAATTCTTTCCTTCTCCTTGTATTTATCAATGTGTTTATTCTTTTCTTCTTTTTTTTCTTGGGTGGGAAGGGGGGGTGGTGGTGGTGGAGGTGGGAAGGGGGGGGTGGTGGAGGTTGGGAGGGGGGGGGGGGTGGTGGTGGAGGTTGGGAGGGGGGATTTGTGTGTTGTAATTAGTTGTTTTCAAACACTTCGGACAGATACTGATGCACCGGAGACATAGCAGAATATTTCGGGGATGCATAATCTTGCGATCAGATGTGCAAGATGGTGATTGTTCTACACTACTCGTCATAGGTGTCAATCCTCTCAGCAAGCATAAAAGGCAGTTTTTAAAGCCGCATTAGCGGGTAATGAGACAAAAAAATTGTACAAATCACGGTAAACATTTTTACAAATCACGTTTTTGCGCCCGATATTTTCTTGTCAACTCCAAAGTCAAGGGACGAATACGAAATCCCTTGACTTTTGGGGTAGCGCGACTCTGTTACTGTTAATTTTAAGATTTTTATTTTTTATTTTTATTTTCATTACTCGGAGGTCCCATCGTTGGGAAATTCCGGTCGCTTCCTCCGAGTGGAAAGCTAGCAGTGACAGAGTCGCACTACCCCAAAGTCAAGGGATCTATTAGTTCCCTTTCGCCGTTATCCCAATTCGCCCCCATCCTATTTTGGCGACATTTCTAAGGCCAAGTGTCATTTTACCACCATATCATGTACCATTAGCTCCACATCCCATTTTGGCGCAATCCCGTTTCGCCGTTAGCCCATTTCGCCCCCATCCCATTTTCGCGACATTTTACAGGCCAAGTGTCATTTTACCACCATATCATGTACCATTAGCTCCACATCCCCTTTTGGCGCAATCCCGTTTCGCCGTTATCCCATTTTGCCCCCATCCCATTTTCGCGACATTTCACAGGCCAAGTGTCATTTTACCACCGTGTCATACCACTAGCGCCACATTCCATTTTGTCGCCATGCCGTCATCCCATTTCGCCGCCATCCCTATTTCGTGACATTTTGGATTGTGGCAAAAATGGGATTTGGCGTAAACGGAATGTCTTCCTTTTTTTATAAGGGGCTTATTGTCCGTCAGGTCTTAATTGCCTATATTGGACATGAATTGGTTTATACGATTCGAGTTTTTACGCCCTCACGGCTTTTGATGTATGCGTGTTTAGGTGGTATCAGCCATCTGCACTTATGGTAGAATGACCAAGATCTTTAACGTGCCATTGTGGTGACACGGGGGTGGGAGATGGATACCATCTCTGAGTCTGCACATAAAGTTGACCCGTGTCCGTCCCGGCCCGGATTCGAACCAGCGACCTTTCGATCACAAGTCTAGTGCTCTACCACCTGAGCTACCCGGGCCCCATGTCTTCCTAGTTGAATAACGCAGTATAGTAGTATAGTGAGGCTTGGCAAGAAGAATAAATAACAAGAAGAGCAAAGCCCATACGACTCACATGCTTTACACATTTTTCGTACCAAAATACATGTGACCTTGACCCAAGGTCAAGGTCATCCAAGGTCATGGAACACAAAGCTGTTAATTCAAGACATAGGAAGTACAATGGTGCTTATTGGCTCTTTCTACCATGAGATATGGTCACTTTTAGTGGTTCACTACCTTATTTTGGTCACATTTCATAAGGGTCAAAGTGACCTTGACCTTGATCATATGTGACCAAATGTGTCTCATGATGAAAGCATAACATGTGCCCCACATAATTTTTAAGTTTGAAACAGTTATCTTCCATAGTTCAGGGTCAAGGTCACTTCAAAATATGTATACAATCCAACTTTGAAGAGCTCCTGTGACCTTGACCTTGAAGCAAGGTAAACCAAACTGGTATCAAAAGATGGGGCTTACTTTGCCCTATATATCATATATAGGTGAGGTATTGAATCTCAAAAACTTCAGAGAAAATGGGAAAAATGTGAAAAATAGCTGTTTTTTAGGCAACATTTATGGCCCCTGCGACCTTGACCTTGAAGCAAGGTCAAGATGCTATGTATGTTTTTTGGGGCCTTGTTATCATACACCATCTTGCCAAATTTGGTACTGATAGACTGAATAGTGTCCAAGAAATATCCAACGTTAAAGTTTTCCGGACGGACGGACGGACGTCCGGACGTCCGGACGGACGGACGGACGGACGGACGACTCGGGTGAGTACATAGACTCACTTTTGCTTCGCATGTGAGTCAAAAAATGGGATGGCGGCCAAATGGGATGGTGTCAAAATGGGATGTCGCGCTATTGTTATGACACGGTAGTAAAATGACGCTTGGCTTGTGAAATGTCGCGACAATGGAATGCGGTGAAACGGCATGGCGGCCAAATGGGATGTCGCGCTATTGTTAGGACATGTTTGTAAAACGACGCTTGGCTTGTGAAATGTCGCAAAAATGGGATGGGGCAAAAAATGGGACGGTGGCAAAATGGGATTGCACCAACATGGGATGTGGAACTAAAACCACCCCCACCACTCAGCGTAGAGGCTCTAAACTAGAAAAATTAATAAAAATAAAAGGCATGCATTACTTTGTGGAATGCGATGTTTTTACATTTTTACAAATCGCGGTTTTAGGTTCGACGTGATTTGTAAAATGTTTTTACATTTTTACAAACCACGGGTTAACAGTAACTCGCTAACGCGTTGCCTTCAAACTTTCGGAGAGTTGTGCTAACACATGTTGTAAAGTACTTTCGGAATTTCAAGTAATTTGAGACATTAGGTCTGCTGTTATTTGTCATGTCAGAAACAGTTCTTAAATTGACGATAGGTTTTTGCTGAATCATTGAACAAATTTTATTTGTTGAAATCTTCAAGAACAATGACAGATGCGCCACATACTCAAATTTCATGTACATATTTTATCAGACATGGGTGGTATGAGGATTTCAACGCGAAAGTAGTTTTTTTAAGAAGTTGACTCATTCAGAGCGCTGAGCGCAATTGTCGGCCTACGCATAGCAAAGCTCACTGCCAACACGCTTAACTGATCAATGGCTCTTGAAAAAGCATTTTCCAAAAATGTGTGTGTGCGTTTAAACAAGTGCACTTTGAACAGCCATTGGTGAAACTGTATTAAATTTAAGGGTAAATTGAAGCTTTCATTTTTCTAAATGCATGCTAATTCTAAAAAAAAATTCTGTTCAATCGGACAGGGTACATCTTTATTTTTAAAACTCTTTCTGGGATGTCGCATAACAGCAGAACTAATACCTCACATGACTTGAGATTTCGTGTGTACTTTACGACATGTGTTAACACAAATCTCCGAAAGTTTGAAGGCAATGCGTTTGCGAGTTACTCAAATGTACCATTCTTTGTCTTATTACCCGCTAAACTGGCTTCAAAACTGCCTTTTATGCCTGCTGAGAGTATTGACACCTACACCGCTCAGCATGCCATAGCGTCCATGTTAGACAAGATATGTGAACAACACATACTGATTTGGATGCAGATTTGATTGTGTGAGCAAGAGTGACCCTGTTTTTTTAATTTTTTTATTATCTCAAATTGAAGAACAACTCATTTTTTGCCCACACAAATTGATTTGTTTCAGCTGTTGTGCCTAGCAGTGTTGTTTTGCCAATTTGAAGAAGACTGGGTGACAGGTGACCCCCCAAAAATGCAACCCTCAAAAATGCTAATAACTTCTACATCTGTTGACCGAATCACTTTATATTTGGGTGACATAAACTTCAGCTACCGTGACACTTTCACAAAGGGGCAATTTTGTAGATCAAATGGTCAGACTTTTGTGCTATTTCAAAAATAAAAGTTGCCAAGATGTGGAAGGGTCATGCATAGGCTTAAGTTTATGTCCCCCAAATATAAAGTGATTTGGTCAACAGATGTAGAAGTTATTAACATTTTTGAGGGTTGCATTTTTTTAAGGTCAACCTGTATTTGCCAAAAAATCAGCCTGACTGGGCCATTTCTACTTTAGTATTACGAAGTGAATTTCCAGGATGTTGTTATAACATTTAAAGATTTATAACTGAAACAGGACACATTTCTAAAGATTTCATATAACGATTATCCGCCCTATCCTGACACGCCCATCACTTTTCAGGTTGTTTTTTCATCATAATTTTAATGCATAATTACGGCACATCATAGTCGAGTCATGCACAACTTATGGCGATTAACAGCAGTGTGCTAACAGTTTTGAAACTGTTTCAGATTTTTAAGTACTATTTTTGTAATTGCAGGTCTTTGACGGGTGGTTATCAACCTCCCTTCACCTATCTTGGTGGTGGTGACAAACACACCTGGAAGGACATGTGGTGGCACTTGAAGTAGGCGCCTCTGGGAAGGATCCTCTGCAGTCCATGCCCAAAACCGGGGATGGGAGCGAGCCGCTCAGCAATGGACAGGACCAGCTAGCTCCCCCGCGGTCATCTCGTTAATCATGTTCTGACCAACACAGTTAAAAGTCCTATTGTCATGAAATAATGTGGTGCATTCACATTTTTATCCATTTTATCTGTTTTAGTAGATGTAGTATTATGAAACCAGCGGCATATAGATATAATTACAAACCATGCGCACTTGACCGGCATTCATGAAACTTTGTGGAATTATTATCCCATATCTCAGGCCAATGTACACCAAATTTGAAGTAAGTTGCATAAGTAATTCATGAGTTATCAGCATTTTAATGGGTGGCATGTTTTGTTTTTTTTTTTTTTTTTTTTTTTTTTTTTTGGGGGGGGGGGGTACTTTGTACATGTTTGTGTGTGTGTGCTTTATGCATTCAGATGTATATACATATGTAAGAGTGTATGCATTAAATAAGTTGGTATATAATTAAAATTCTGTTAATAAATTGTGTCTCGACTGATTGATGGGATTGTCGATTTTGTAAGTATCCTTTTAAACAGCAAACGGAAGTATAGTGTGTCACCACCGCCCCCCCCCCTCTCTCTCTCTCTCTCTCTCTCTCACTCTCTCATATGCACACACACGCATTTACAATATACAGCCCATACTTGAATAACTGAGATTAACATAAGCACTCAAGCAATAACAGAGAGAAGAAATCTTCAAACCATTACATTTGTAACTACACAAACTCACTGTAAGACTAAGAGACTGGATCTTTCTTCCCGATAACTCTTGGCGGCAGCTTCTTGAGTTGCTGTCCGCATGCGGACTCTGTGTCCTTGATTCCCGATTGCGCTGACAAACAATGTAACACTGCCGCACCTGCTGGCCCTGCCCTGCCTCTTCTGACCGGTGGAGACGATGTTTAGCTCAGAGTTGAGACATGAGATAAGCGTACTTTGTTCGACCTGAGTATCGAAATGGACAGCTTTTGCAGAAAAAAAAGAAACAACAAAACAAAACTGTTAAAAGACATGGACAAACGGTTATACTTGACGGACATGAATCATAACTGAATAAAATACGTGGCTTATACCTACCATGCAATACAGTACAGTGTTAGTTTAATTATGCCATAAGGGGCAAATGTATAATGAGTTACACGTTTGGCATTTTTAAGAACTATAAATGCATACATGAATCGTCTAAAACATGATCAGGTATAAGAAAACATGATTAGGTATAAGAAAACAAACACGTACAGATACTCCGATTCACTCAATCACTCGTACTACCACGTGAATGTTACACACACACACACACACACACACTGACACACGCAGGCACGCGCGTACGCACGCATCTACGTACACACACATGCACACACACACGCACAAACACACACATCCGTACAGACATACGCACGCACATTTTACACATACACACAAACACGCACATTTTACACACATACGGCACACATATAAAAACCAGCTGCATTCTAAGATTCGACCGGAGAATCTAGATCTCTGATTCAACTGATTCAGTTAGATCTGTAGTTGTTAGTCAGTCTTGCAGGAAAATCAATGGCGATTCTGACATCGATGTTGCGGGTAGTAGTCTACCGGCGTAAACTCATTATAAATGAAAGCACACAAATCAAGGACTCTTGTTGGAAAATAACTTTTTATTTTATTCCGATCCTTATTTTGTAGTCGAAATGTTTTGTGTGTGCAGAA
The DNA here is from genome assembly GCF_037325665.1 of Littorina saxatilis. Taxonomy (NCBI): domain Eukaryota; kingdom Metazoa; phylum Mollusca; class Gastropoda; order Littorinimorpha; family Littorinidae; genus Littorina; species Littorina saxatilis. The sequence goes on along the minus strand of NC_090255.1, from coordinate 12,562,607 downwards.
ATACAAATTTAGATCGATTGCAAGCGTTTTAGATTTCATTGTCAGTGTACGTGTGTCACTGTGTCGGAACTGTGCCTCTCGAAACATTCAGTTAGCGTTAGACCTATGCTTTTGCTTTATTTTTATGATGACTCCTTAATTCCTGAACCGAATCATTAAGCAGAGCCTCTTTGTAAACCGCCATAAAACAAAGTACCGTGATGTGCAATGCTGAAAGCGTAAATCTGACTTTTGAGAGGTTCCCTGAAATGCGTCAACTCGGCTAAGATTTAAAATCTACGAATGACGAACACAGTACGTGAACAGAGCAAACACATTGCTTGAAACTGCTTTGTTGCATAACGAAGCCTTGTTTGCAGCCACTTGAAAGTCTTATACGACAAGAATGTATTGCATAATTGATAAAAAGAACTTACCAGAGAACTTTCGTCAAGCCAGCGGCTGCTCACCGCTAGGAATTCTGGGTGGTTGAGCACTTTGAAAACTTCCGGTTTACATTATGTTCCAAATAAGGATATCCTACTACGATTATGTTCCAAATAAGGATATCCTACTACGATGGAATACATCAATGAATTTTCAAACGGCTACACTTGCTCCGTCCTTTCTGATCGGAGGGGGGTGTTTTTTTGAAAGTGTTAGTGAATGGATTAAACATTTTAGCGGTCAAATCTCAATTTCTGTCAGAAAATGTAGACGAGGACCTTTAATGCTTTTTATATTTAGTCAAGTTTTGACTAAATATTTTAACATCGAGGGGGAATCGAAACGAGGGTCGTGGTGTATGTGCGTGCGTGTGTGTGTGTGTGTGTGTGTGTGTGTGTGTGTGTGTAGAGCGATTCAGACTAAACTACTGGACCGATCTTTATGAAATTTGACATGAGAGTTCCTGGGTATGAAATCCCCGAACTTTTTTTTTCATTTTTTTGATAAATGTCTTTGATGACGTCATATCCGGCTTTTCGTGAAAGTTGAGGCGGCACTGTCACGCCCTCATTTTTCAACCAAATTGGTTGACATTTTGGTCAAGTAATCTTCGACGAAGCCCGGGGTTCGGTATTGCATTTCAGCTTGGTGGCTTAAAAATTAATTGATGACTTTGGTCATTAAAAATCGGAAAATTGTAAAAAAAAATAAAAATTTATAAAACGATCCAAATTTACGTTTATCTTATTCTCCATCATTTGCTGATTCCAAAAACATATAAATATGTTATATTTGGATTAAAAACAAGCTCTGAAAATTAAATATATAAAAATTATGATCAAAATTAAATTGTCCAAATCAATTTAAAAACACTTTCATCTTATTCCTTGTCGGTTCCTGATTCCAAAAACATATAGATATGATATGTTTGGATTAAAAACACGCTCAGAAAGTTAAAACAAAGAGAGGTACAGAAAAGCGTGCTATCCTTCTTAGCGCAACTACTACCCCGCTCTTCTTGTCAATTTCACTGCCTTTGCCATGAGCGGTGGACTGACGATGCTACGAGTATACGGTCTTGCTGAAAAAGGGCAGCTACTTGACTAAATATTGTATTTTCGCCTTACGCGACTTGTTACATTTAGTCAAGTTTTGACTAAATGTTTTAACGTAGAGGGGGGAATCGAGACGAGGGTCGTGGTGTATGTGCGTGCGTGTGTGTGTATGTGTGTGTGTGTGTGTGTGTGTGTGTGTGTGTGTGTGTGTGTGTGTGTAGAGCGATTCAGACTAAACTACTGGACCGATCTTTATGAAACTTGACATGAGAGTTCCTGGGTATGAAATCCCCGAACGTTTTTTTCATTTTTTTGATAAATGTCTTTGATGACGTCATATCCGGCTTTTCGTGAAAGTTGAGGCGGCACTGTCACGCCCTCATTTTTCAACCAAATTGGTTGAAATTTTGGTCAAGTAATCTTCGATGAAGCCCGGACTTAGGTATTGCATTTCAGCTTGGTGGCTTAAAAATTAATTTATGACTTTGGTCATTAAAAATCTGAAAATTGTAAAAAAAAAAAAAAATTTATAAAACGATCCAAATTTACGTTCATCTTATTCTCCATCATTTTCTGATTCCAAAAACATATAAATATGTTATATTTGGATTAAAAACAAGCTCTGGAAATTAAATATATAAAAATTATTATCAAACTTAAATTGTCGAACTCAATGTAAAAACACTTTCATCTTATTCCTTGTCGGTTCCTGATTCCAAAAACATATAGATATGATATGTTTGGATTAAAAACACGCTCAGAAAGTTAAAACAACAAGAAATTCCTCCGAGGTAGGAAAAACACCCCCGTCAAAGGGAAATAACCTTCTCAGTTGGTGGCAGTGAGAATGGTTATTTCCCTTTGACCATTAATATGTCCCTCTATAAGTCCTTGTATAATTTTAATCCACCAATAACTCCCTAACCGTGTGTTTGACTGGTCCCAATTTTTATAAGGACCGTCTCAGGAATGTATAGAACCTGTTCACCAAGTTTGGTGACGATCGGTCCGTTCATTCTTGAGATCTATATGCGAACACAAACACACAAACACACAAACAAACAAACACACACATCGACCGAATCCTATACACACCCCTATACCGGGGGTGTAAAGAGAGGTACAGAAAAGCGTGCTATCCTTCTTAGCGCAACTACTACCCCGCTCTTCTTGTCAATTTCACTGCCTTTGCCATGAGCGGTGGACTGACGATGCTACGAGTATACGGTCTTGCTGAAAAATGGCATTGCGTTCAGTTTCATTCTGTGAGTTCGACAGCTACTTGACTAAATATTGTATTTTCGCCTTACGCGACTTGTTATTCTCTCAGGTGCCAGGAGACTGGTTCCGAATAACTCCCACTTCCTCTATTACACATGTCATATGCATTTAGAGCGCTTACTTCCCTTTGTTTATTAAATGTTTTAACAAACACTCGAAATCGTGACGAGGGTGTCTGTGTGTGTCTGTGTAGAGCGATTCCGAGAAAAATACTGGACAGATCTTCATGAAACTTTACAAAAAAGATCTGCCAGATCCAACTTTTTCAGTCAATTTAAGTTTAGCAAATATCTTCCTACTGTGTTTACATTAAATTTAATTTCTGCGTATATTCACGGTCTTTGTGCTGTGAGTCAAACGGTCCCGCTCATTTGTTCTCTGCAGAATATGTTCCAAATAACGTACAACTCCACATTTGCAATGACAAGAACGCTTTCATCTATAGGGATTATCCTGATCCCGACTGAATTAGCAAATAACAGATGATAATCATGTCATTAAAAATCTCAACATTTTAATTCAAATTTATATTCTAGTGATCGATCCAAAAATTAGTTCAGCTTATTCTTTGTCATTTTCTCATTAAAAAATATATAGATATGTTATGTTTTGATTTAAAACAATCTCAGAAAAATAAAAAAAAGATGAAAGAAAAGCGCGCTTTCCTGTGACGCGCTGTACGCTACTGCTATACTGGCTTTTCACTTCAAGGGAACACAATTTCCATGTGAATATGTGAGCGCTTTCAGTTTGGATAACGGTTATGGCCAAAGCATTGTCTTCGTGAATTGCAGTGCGTTCAGGTACCATTCTGTGAGTTTTACAGATTGACTAAATGTATTAATTTCGCTTTACGCGACTTTTCCTTTTTCTCTCAAATATGTCAACAACTGTTTGACTGACTCTTTTAGGTTTTGCAGCACATTTGAGGACCACACACATAACTCGGAACCCACGGTAACGTCGCAGATACATTGCTAATAGCGAAGACGTTTACCACGAAAAACTGACGTCACGACATATACTTCGGAACATCACACAAATGATAGAAGCCGAGAAGCTTGGAATTCCCTTGGGGGTGTCATTACCTCAGTGATGCTGTGATCCCTGGCTACTGTTGGCGGTTGGCTGGCAGACGACTATGGCCTAAGAACAACCGTCAGTGCCATGTCGAATAATCTTACCCAATATTGACGGACTGTTTGATGATATCTTCTGCTATGGTCTGTTGAGACAGTGATATAAAAATCGAGACCGGAACAGACCAATGGCAGAAGATATCATCCCACAGTCAGTCAATGTTAGATATATTGCTAATTCTCTGGACATTTTGTATTTTATGTAAAGAAATTACAAAAGTATTTGTCTCAGTTTTGGCTGTTCCATATTCCTCCCTCTGATTATTATTCTTTTTGTTCGCTCTTTTCTTGTACTTTTCAGTATTTTAAAATGTCTTTCCTTTCAAAAAGTCTTTAGTCACTTGCTCAACTAAATTCTGGGATAATTACATTTTCATATATATTTGTTTGTTTTTAAATTTAGGTGTTTTTGTTTTTGAAGTGGGGAAGCAATAAAGAGGTCGTCGATATCAAAACTGATATCGACGGAAATGTCGTCGATATCACTTTTGCACTGAGCTCAGTTTTGCCCAATTGACCAATGGAAATCCACGTAACATATGAAATAGCAATATACGAGTACATCACATCCTTCTTATCTGTTTCTTTGGGCATCTGTTTAAGTTGTCTCACAATGAAGCGCACTCACAATGGAAACCATTCCCAAGGGAACAACTCGAATTGGTGTCCTCCAAACAACCCGCAACACCTACATGGCTACGGAGGAAACGCAGTGCGTCTCCCACCCTTGGCACTTACACACCATAGTCAGAGTTTTACTGGGCAGCATTCACAAATGCAATACCAGGGTTTTCCCACGGGGACACAGGATGTTACCGGGCAGCCTTCACAACCGCAGTGCCAAGGTCATTCCATGGGGACACAGAATGTTACCGGGCAGCCTTCACAACCGCAGTACCAAGCTCATTCCATGGGGACACAAAATGTTACCGGGCAGCCTTCACAACCGCAGTACCAAGCTCATTCCATGGGGACACAGAATGTTACCGGGCAGCCTTCACAACCGCAGTACCAAGGTCATTCCATGGGGACACAGAATGTTACCGGGCAGCCTTCACAACAGCAGTACCAAGCTCATTCCATGGGGACACAGAATGTTATCCGGCAGCCTTCACAACCGCAGTACCAAGCTCATTCCATGGGGACACAGAATGTTACCGGGCAGCCTTCACAACCGCAGTACCAAGCTCATTCCATGGGGACACAGAATGTTATCGGGCAGCCTTCACAACAGCAGTGCCAAGGTCATTCCATGGGGACACAGAATGTTAAAGGGCAGCCTTCACAACCGCAGTGCCAAGCTCATTCCATGGGGACACAGAATGTTAAAGGGCAGCCTTCACAACCGCAGTACCAAGCTCATTTCATGGGGACACAGAATGTTACCGGGCAGCCTTCACAACCGCAGTGCCAAGGTCATTCCATGGGGACACAGAATGTTATCGGGCAGCCTTCACAACAGCAGTACCAAGCTCATTCCATGGGGACACAGAATGTTACCGGGCAGCCTTCACAACCGCAGTACCAAGGTCATTCCATGGGGACACAGAATGCTACCGGGCAGCCTTCACAACCGCAGTACCAAGCTCATTCCATGGGGACACAGAATGTTATCGGGCAGCCTTCACAACAGCAGTACCAAGCTCATTCCATGGGGACACAGAATGTTACCGGGCAGCCTTCACAACAGCAGTACCAAGCTCATTCCATGGGGACACAGAATGTTATCGGGCAGTTTGTAAAGAGGCATCAGCAGGATCATCTCACGGGATTGCCGAACTACTCTGCACACATGCAATGTAAGGGTAATTATTCGTGGATGCAGTCTTCGCAAGCACAACACTCTACCCTATCTCAACATCCCCATGTACAATCAGGAACTGCAGTACAGGTTGTACCTCCTTGCCAGTATGCTGCACGTCAACATCCTCAAACAGTTCAAAGCCATGTCCATCAGCAGCAGCCTTCGGTCAAAACACAAAGTCAAGGTCAGCAACAAACAATGTCTACTGAAGGGAATCAATTGTTAACACAGCAAGTCCCAAGCCAACGACAGTATGCTTCAGTAGTAGTAACGACATCATCATCTAACTCCGCTTCTCAGAATCAAATCTCTTCCTGCGGAACCGGGGCCTACCTTTCGTCCTCCATGTTTCCATCGCCTGGACATCAAGGTTTAACATCAACCACAGGGCCTGTTGATCTTTCGGGAGGGTCAGCTTCTTTACACAATCAGCACAGTACCAATCCTGCTACCTTGGCGACCTCTGCTTCCCAGAGCCAGCTTGCTCCTGGATCATCGAAGGTAAGCAATACACATTTCAAGAGTATTCTAACGTTTGAATAGTTCTGATTGGTTTTGCGATTCATATATTATATAGTTGGACAATCATTGTATTGTTTTAAGTTATTTCTCTTCCATCCTCGCTCGGTCTTGAATAGCATTACCTGCTGAAGAGACGTTTACTGGTGCAATTTCCGATTTTGAAAAAACGTTGCTTATTAGCAATTCTCATCTCTTGAAAACTCTTTTGAAGCAGACCGATGACCAATAACAGATCAATAACAAAGAATCACACACACACATACACACACACACACACACACACACACACACACACACACACACACACACACACACACACATAAAATACACACATGGACACACACGCACAGACATAATGCACACACACACACAAACACACACATACACATACACACACACACACACACGTACACACACACTCACACACACACAACTAAGACTGTTTTTGTCTGTGCAGTCACATCAAGTGCCAGGGCCTTCACTGGGACCCATCAAGAATCATATACAGACATCACAGGACTTCTGGCTGCAGCGCATCAAGGAGTGGTATCCTGACCGTGATAAGAAAACCTACTTTCTCCCTCCCCGGTTCTTCCGCAGGACGCACCACAAGGTAGAGACTATGGCTGGTCTGTCAGTGTTGGTTCCCGGACAGCCACCTAATATACCAAAGCAAGGCCCGGCACCATTCTACCCTTCTCTGACAAGCCAGACTCAGTCAAGCCAATTTCTGCTCAGTCCAGCTCAGCCAAGTATACATCTGCCAACTTCAAGTCAGTCAAACCAGATTCAGTCAAACCAGATTCAGTCAAACCAGATTCAGTCAAACCAGATTCAGTCAAACCAGATTCAGTCAAACCAGATTCAACCAACTCCACCTGTCGCAGGCAGCGTATTTACTCTGCCGCAGGGAGATCCTGCTCCACTTCCGCATTACATAGAAACTGACGTCTTGGATGATGATGCTGCTGAACGCCTACTGAGATGTCTGCGAGTTCTGTCCAAGGAACATCGCGAAGTTATGATGGTCATTTCACAACTTGAGTTCCGCAAATACTTGGACAACGACACTGACCCTATCAGCACAGCAGCTTGTGCCAACCTGCCGCGACCTGTCACGATGCAGCAACAGCAGCACCACGACGGGGACTTTGACGTGCTGATCATCCACCGCCACTACGGCCTGATTGTGTGCGAGGTCAAGGCCGTGGGAGCGGACAGGAAGAACACCCCCGATCTCAACAAGGCGGTGGTGGGCAAAGTGATCAAGGCATTAAAGCAGCTGAACAAAGCCAAGACTGTGCTGAACCATCTTATGTCAGACATGGGCCCTGTCCAGGTCACCAAGACCCTCGTCCTGCCCAACGTCACTTCCGCTGAACTGATGCAGGCACTCAGCACCGCCCCAAAGCTAAAACAGGTCAGTATCTTCTGTGTTCCAATAGTAGGTCAACAGATCTAACGTGATTTTAATGGTGGCCTGTTAATGGAAGAGATATTGATGCTGCAAATATGCGTTGATACCATTGCATGTTGTATCTCTTCTTTTATCTAATTACCTTTTTTGTTTTAATTGTCTTGTTATCATGGCAATGCATCCCAATACATTACCTGCTATTCAGACATGGTCGTGTGACAGAGTTTTCTTCCACACGAGATTACGTTGATTGTATAACGAAGCCGTCAGGCCGTCAGCCTCGCATTCTTTAACACGTCTTTCTGTGTTTGCATGCGCGAAAATAAATGTTTGTTCTTTTCGGGATCTTTGTCATGTCTGTTTAGAACTCTGTCCTTCTAGATTCAGACCAACATGCCTCGTGAGCGAGCCACTTTCCAAGGGCAGCTAAATTCGCGTATGGAAACAGTACTGTCGTCTGGGATGCCGTTTTCAGTATTGTCAGCGTTGAAGAATTTGTAAAGAGAAGAAACGATAACAGGAGGAGAAATGAAAGTCGCGTCGTGTGTGCATTGTTGGGCTTTTGCAGGGACGATTTTGAGTTTGAATCCGTTCTTGCCATGCCTCAAAGCGTGTAACATACAATCTTCAGGCATGGAAATTGAAAATTTAAAAAAAAAGGCTGAAAAGTTTATAACTGAAGACGCGAAGCGTCAAATCGACGGCGCGAAGCGCCTAGCCTTACTAGGGGGTCCAGGGGCATGGCCCCCCCCCCCCCCCGGAAATTTTTTTCTCCAAAGAACCCAGATGGTGCAATCTGGTGTCATCTAAGCTCCAAGTTTGCCATTAAATTCTGTTTTTTTTTGTTTGTTTGTTTTTTTTCAAACAATTTTATTCAAATAAATAACAACAATTAACAATATATCATACAATGAGTTAAATACAACAATTAACAATATCTCATACAATGAATTAAATACAACTTATCGATTACAACAAGCTAACTTTTCTTTAACGTTTTGTTCTTCGAACACTCATACAAAAATGCTTCTTATCTGTAACTGCCTATCAAAAATACTTTCCAACGGTAAAAACGAATTTGTTTTTTTATATATACTAACGCACATCTTTCCGATTAAGATAATGTGGTTCAATTTATACATAGTTGCCTTTTTCACCATTACAAAATGCATACCAAATAAAACATCACTAACTTTCAAAACAACCTTAATTTCTAAAGTACGAAATATAAATTTGTCAATAAACTTCCAGAATTTGTATACAACCGGGCATTCAAAAAAGAAGTGTTCAATGAAATCAGTTACATCACAACAGTAATTACATTTATTAGTTTCCGTTACTTTCATTTTACACAGGAGAATGTTGGTCGGATAAATGTTGTGCATAATTTTCCAGTGTAAAACTCTTAATCTAGTCTCTTGTGTTGACTGATAGGCAACTATCCAAGATCGTTCATCAATTTCTACATTAAACTTTCTCTTCCAAAATCCTCCGGAACATGGTACATCTGTTTTCATATTGATAATCTCTTTCCTATATTCTCTGGCACTTAACACATTTTTGCCGTTAAACAGTGGTAAGGTAATACAAGCATCATCAGTCATATTTACAACATTTTTCCTCATAAATAATGACACAGCAGCTTTTACAACATTATATTCAAGAATTCGGTTTGGTGAATATCCAATCAGATCACAAATATCTTGATATGATAATATGTTTCCCGAACGTACAATGTCAGTTAATACCAATACACCTCGTTGTATCCAACTTTCAAAAAATAAAACTTTGCCACTATACGTTATGCATGCATTATTCCATAACAAAACCGGCCCGATTGTCCCACGATCGTAGTGGTTATTATCCAGCCAATATTTTAATACTGCTTTCCAAAAGTGTGATTTCACTAGGTCTAACCCTTTAAATCTTGAACTGTTTATATTCGATAAGAAACATTCAAAATGCTTTCCAAAACGCAAATACATCATCTTTGGAGTAAAACTCCAATTATCATTTTCATTTGATGTAGTTAGTTGTGAAACCCATTGTAATAAAAAAGAAATTTGCATTTGCCTAATATCGATCATTTTTAAACCACCTTTTTCAATTTCAAAACATAAAACGCTTCTTTTCACCTTTTCAAAGGCCTTCCGATTGCAATCTCTTTTTCGCCACAAAAATCTAAACGATAAGGTATTGACTTCATTCAAAACACAGTCAGGTAATACAAACGCTTGCATAATATACACACATTGTGAAATTAAAAACGTTTTCACAATACATATTTTCCCTACAATGCTCAAATTTCGCTTCTCCCATGCACAAATCAATCGCTTAATATTCCTTATTCTTCCAGTCCAGTTATCTTCTACCAAAGAAGCACTCTTATCATTACAAAAATATACACCCAAAATCTTCAACTTCTTCTTCCAGCCAAAATTATAAAATGTTTCATCACAATGCTTCCTACTACCCAACCACATCGCCTCAGACTTTCTCTTATGTATCCTTAAGCCTGAAAAGCTCGAAAAGTCATTCATTATATCAAGTGCATAATACATATCAATCTCATCCTTTAAAAAAAGGGTGATATCGTCTGCATACAGAGCAATTTTAATAACGGTTGCAATATCAACATTATTCCATAACGAAATTCCTTTAATACGTCTACACTGTCTTATTTTTGATGCCAACAATTCAATGGCCAGTACAAAGGCCAAACATGAAAACGGGCACCCTTGACGAATCCCGGCTTTCACATCAAAAAATTCAGACAACCATCCACAACCATCCACAATACTGCACTGAGCTAACCGTGTCGTTCATTAACACAGTCACCCATTGAACAAATTCTGGCCCAAACCCGAATTTTTGAAAGGCTTTAATAATAAACTCTTTTGAAATACTATCGTACGCTTGAACACAGTCAATTGCGACCAACAGACCAGGTTGATTTAACTCGTGTGATTGTTCGATTACATCATCAATTAACCTTAATATTGTAGATACTTTTCTGCCTTTAATATAACCGACTTGATCACCAATAACGCTTCCTAACCTTTTTGCCAAACACTTGGCTATCAGTTTATAATCGCTGTTTGTAAGGGAGATGGGTCTCCAGTTCTTTAATTCAGAGTTTTTAGTACAAAAATGTACCAATTTTTGCTTTTTTGAAGGAAAAAAATATATACATGTATTATATGGTTTAAATTTGTTAAAAAAATGATCTGTTCAGACAAATATAAAAATGTAACTTGTAACACAATTTGTGCAATCTGGTTTACTCTCAAACATAAAAGTTCAAGTAGGCTAACTGAGGCAGTGCGTGAACAAAGTACGGAAAGTTTACGCGGACTTTTGCGCAAAGGCAAAAGTAACCGGTGCTTTTTTTATGTGCCCCCCCCCCCCCCCCCCCTTTATTTTTTCGGCGGACACTTTTGCATTTTCGGCGGAACAAAAAAAAATTCAGCGGAAATCCGCCGTTCGGCGGACAATTCCCATGCCTGTAATTTATTTATTATCTTGCACACGTTTGCTTTAGTAGTGGCAAAGAAGGAAAACGTGTGAGATTCCGTGATATTAACGTTTTGGTAAGCACGAACAAGATACAAATAGTTACAATCACAGATATATGATCTACAAGTTCATATTGCCCGTTATTGGCTCTTCGACTCCCGTCTTTAACCTCTTGCTTCCCTTTATACAATAAACCGACCATAGAGCGTCGTCTTCCCGCACTCTGTTGTCAAAATCTCCAAAACCGTTTGGTATTGTGCGCAGGGAAGTCCTTTCATGCAATGTCATCATCGCCCTCGGGCGATTGGTCAATGCCTGTCGTAGCCGGACCACTACATTATGTCTGTCACACAAGATTGTAAGGCTACTTACTTTCCAAACGGATACGAAGTGAACGGGGGCATATGGTAATTAGTTATCAACTTAACTTACCTCGAACAGTGAGATCGACAGAACGCACAGTACACAAATACGAACGGAGAAACTCTGAAACCTACGAATCAATACATGCTCATGAACTCACGTGTTATAACTTCTATGTTTAACCCCGGAGAAGTGTCTGCCGTGTTTGCTCGACCACCTAAACTGATTAAACAGTCACGGGCTTCAGTTTCTTAGTTGGCAAGAATATGTTTATTTTTCTTAATTTTCAACTTTTCCTTATTTTCTAAACGCGAAATTCTTGTATTTTATTCATTTCAATATATTTCAAAGGTTTTGATTGGTGTATTAAACATCACATTTATGAAAGGGTTGCATCGTTATCGAGCAATTCCAATGGACGATTTCCCGTCGACTACTTCTAATTATAATGTTCTTTTGTTACAATGAAAAAGCAAATTAACAACAGCCAAAAAAAAAAAAAAAACTAGAACATACAAGACGTTGACTTAAGAATTAATTGAAGAAACTTGCGTTTTTGTTTTCAAACACATTTTAAACTACTTTTATTTTAAAAGTGCATGTAGTGATTATGTTGAACCAGACGTTAAATTGATAGTGTCAAATAGTAATTTCAAAAACATAAAATATACATCTTTTTCAACAGGATTTATGTACCTGTCTTGACGCAAACAACATACCAGAGGCCATCAGCCGATGTCTGTGCGCGGACCAGATACCGACCAATGCAGATCTCGAGTCCTTGTGTAACCAAGGCGACAGCCCAGGTGAGACCAACCAATCCACGTCATCCAGCCAGACGTCTGTCAGCCCGACCTTCCCCCTGTTGTCTTCCTGGTGGAAGAACATGACGTCACAGGGGGCCGGACCAGACCCACAGATGTCAGACACAGTCTACGACAAGCTTCTAGCAAGGTGAGTCATTTTGCACGCACTACACACTGGAGCGAGGAAGGTAGGCGGAGGGGGGGGGGGGGGGGTCTTAGAAACAAGTACACGCATTGCCTCTGATTAATTTCACTCCCAAAAACGCAGTTATAGATTTGTAAAACAAAACAAGTGTTGCATACAGAACATTGCATTGTTTGATCAAGTAGGTTAGGTAGGAAACATTTCAGTTTGTCTGTCTCTCTGTTACCCTTTGTCACGGCCTGTTTGTCTATCTGTCTGTCTCTAAGTTTCTCTCACTCATTAAGGTGGCAGTTCTACCTAGCAACGATTACCAACATCAGTACGGAGATTATATGGACTAAATGATGGTGGATTTTGACACCTATTTGAGGAGAAATAGCTTAAACCCCATTTATTCAGCAGGTATGAATAGAAATCCATTGTTTTAATACTTACCTGGGTTACATGAATAAACGTAAAAATTCATTTTGGCAGATACTGTGAACGTATTGTGAACTCTGTGTCGCCCTTGTAGTTTTATATATTAGGCAAAGAGCTTTGAGACTGCACAGATATTTAGTTAATGAGTTTATTAGGATCCTGAACCTAATTATGCAAGTGAAAATATCATCATGTTATCTACATGCCCATTTCCGTAAAAAAAAAGTGTTTTCTTTATTTCAACCACTTCAACTTGCCCAACACTGGATTTAGTCAACATTACAGTCTTTTGGGGAGGTTCAGCATCCTGCACATGCTGTAAACAAAACGTGTGCCAAATTTGAACAGTCTATCTTGAATAGTTCAGAAGATATCCATGTAAAATGTGCGATTGTCGCTAACTTTTCTACCCCTAATTTGACATCAAATTTGTCAAACGACACAAGTGATGCAAGAAAAGTTGAAAAGCACATCGAAAAACTCACATTTTGCTCTGCAGGAAGTGACAACTTAGACAAGATGGCGGAGAGCAGTCCTTCACTGCCGAGGGAGCGGTTATTATTTTACAGGCAAAGGCGGTGAAATAATATGGTGTTTGGTGTTTATATTCAGAGGCTATTATATAGGGTCACACTCTCAGCCACATCAGTATAACATCAGACAGACGAATGTCTATCACTAAGTTTATTCATTAAAGTATAGAGCATAAGATATAAGCAGCATACAGTAACAGAGCTTAGCACAGAGTGAAACTCATTAGCATAATTTGCTGTGCTGGCCGAAGTCTAGGGTGCACAATGTACTCTTATTTTAACTGATGATACCAGACCGTGGGAAGAGGTCTGAGAGATAACAGTCAGGAGGGGCTGGGTGGTGGCACAGTTGATGGTACTACATCCCCTCTCTTTCGGAAAGCAAGTATAACACACTGTAGATATCTTTAACATAGTGTCACTTCTTGCAGAGTAATGCAGGATAACCTACAACCACACACAATATTATATTATGAACACCAAGAGTCGTGGTTGCAGTGGCTGAGGACGCAGAAACGCTACTAGCAAGTGACTTCTTGAAAGCTGGTGGTGCTGGTTGGCATTGTTCTGCATTAAATCAGTGTCACAGATAGTAGAGCATTTCACTTTGTTGAAACCACGAGATAGTGACTAATTGAAAGTAATGTCTCGAGTAGTTCAAGCTAAATATCTCGAAAACGGTTATGTTTCGGCAAAAACAAATTGCTGCAGGTAAAAATGTTGTTACTTGTGCATGTAAACACCCCATCGTAATTTGAAAAGGAAAACACCCGATGTTTGGTCATTGTTTAGGTAGAACTGCCAACTTAACTCTCTGTCTTTGTTTGAGAGAAAGGGGGAATGTACGTTCTGGCTCACCGATTCCGACAGACCCTAAATATTAACGCAAAATAGGCTTCTGGACTAAACTTTTACTAAAATGAAACATGCGACAAAATCAGAAAAATACTGCATAAATCCATACAAAAAAAATACAGTAAAGTAAGGTTGTTTTGAACCAATGCCGGGTCTGTCGGAATCAGTAACCCAGAACGTACATTCCCCCTTTCTCTTATACAACATTCTTAAGCTCAATACGCTCTCTCATTTACAAACTTTACTTCATGTGTTCTTTCACTGTTAGAATTATATCTGATACATGCAATGTGACTGTCTAAACGAATAGTTAACTCTTTACAAGTGATTCTATTTTTACTTTTTCTTCCCGTCCTATTTGAATCCCCTTTTTTAAAAACTGCTTTTTCAGATCTTCTATATCGATTGGCTTGTTATATTCAGCTCGTGTTTTTGTTTGAATACTTGCTTTCTTACTTTTGTAGTCATCAAAGTCTGTTTGTATCTGTTTGAATTCTTCGTCAGAAACTTTTGAATCTTCAAGTGCTTTACTGATAGACAGTTTTAGGCTAGACAATTTTGATGATGCAAGAGTGGAAATGGATTCGTGTTTTTCAAGCTTTTTCACAATTTTTTTCATTATAGCTGATGCTATAAATGATAAACCACCAACTGCTGCTGCGACACCACCTAGGATTAGAGAAACTGGAGTCCCTACTCCGGTAGCTAACAGAATTGTTCCCGTTACACCTGCAGCTGATGCAAGGATAGTAGAACCAGTGCTGGCATTAGAAAGGCTGTTGTAAGTTGTTGAGTACTTACGTCTAGCGCGAGAATATTTTTCTAATTCATCTTCTAGTTGTTTTTGTATATTACTAATGTGTGCCAGTCTGAATTGTTGACTTTCTGCTGCACTTTCATCAATATTAGGATAAAGCTTCACACTGCTAGTCATCTTTTTAATGCAAAATATAAAATATTTATCTTAATTCTCACTGGCCAGTGTTTCTGCTAAGCTTTGAAGCTGTTCATTGCTTAACACCTTATCTGTATAGTAGAAAGCAATCAAATCAAGATAAGTAAGATTAATACTTCTTATTTCTGTTAAATTATTTATATCTGCGTTAACAACAACATTTTGGTTTGACGTCTGTTTTTTTATTGTGTTAGAATCCTTTTGAACAGCAATAAATACTCTGACTTCTTCAACATTTAATGGTCTCCAGTTGAGATTTATTCCTCTCATTAGAACAGTGTTTGTGGTTTCTTCCCTTTTCCTGACAACTATATCAAATATCATAGTTGCATTCTGCCCTATTGGAAGCTTGGGTATAAAATCGACAATGGTGTCAGCGTCCTTTTCAACACTTTGTTTTCTGTGAATGAGATAGTTGTTCTTATGGAAAGGTTTAACTGCAACTTCTCCCCTGCTGTTAATCGCAGGAACAAGGCTAACAATTAGTGGTTTAGCATTGATTGACTTACGGAATGTGTCGTCTTTTCCAACAAGAGTGTATGGACTCACAAATTCAAACTTCATTTCCCAGTCAATCTTTTTCATAACAGGACTAAGTACCCATTTTTTATTCTGATGTTTCCACATGTAGAATGTGTCATCGACAATTGGATCAGGTACATTAACATCACGGATTTGACCTAGTTTGAGGAATCTTGGTTTCTTTTCATCGTCGATTTCCTTTCTCTTGTAATGACCAGTGTCTGTAAACTCGAATGCATACACTGCACCAACTTCAGCATTGCTCTCAAAGTCGATAGCGTCTGCTAAATCTTTCAACTCTATAGTTGAACATGCAACAGGATAAGCTATTGTAGGTCCACTCGACATTTTAATACTCAATATTTTATGGAACTATTTCCAATGTAATGTTAAACAAACAATCAACTGGTTGTCCACTTTGATTTTTCAGATCAATGTGTAGGAATTCATGACACCCTTCCTCCAAGTCCTTGAACTGAAGTGTCTTAAATGTTGGCACGTGCATTTTACAAAAAGAGGCATCACTCGGTGGAAGAATCCTAAGCAGATCAGAACGCTGATCATTAAACAGATTATAGGATGTGTTAAGCTCTCTCATGTGAACAAACAGTACACTGTTAACATCCATGTCAATGGGACGTGTTCCCTTGTATATATTTGTAATTCCAAGCATATCAAGGAGTTTGGTTGGAAACTCAAATGATCTGTTTACTTCTCTAGTTTTGGGCATAGTAAGAGTAGCAATGAGACTTGCATGATTTAAACTCGCTGTAATACCTACTGGAGCAAACAATTCTTTCTCTAAAGTGCAGAAGTCATAGTAACCATCTTCTACAGAATGTGTTTTACCATTAATTCTTACCCAGTTGTTATTCTTTTTTTTACTGATATTATACCAAGTAACCTTGTACATAATTTCATGCAGTGCAACTTTCATTCCTCCATTTTGATTGTTGATAGGGTTTGCAAGTTTAACTGGCACACCAGTCTTCACATTTGTTAGTGTGATAAACATTTTTTATTCAACAACAAAAATGATTCAGTATAAATTCAACAAAGACGTTAAATACAAAACTGGACCATATTACAATCCAAAGACTATTTCTTTCCATGAGTTGGACTTTGCTGTAACAGAAACAGAATCCATTCGCGTTAAAGTGCCTGACCCATTCCATTCTTACCTAAATCCCCCAATCAAAAATGATAGTGTTCCAAAGATGTGGAACTCTCACCCAATTCAGTTCTATCAGAATCAGTTAAACTTTGCAATATTCTGTGCAACCACAGGATGTGGAGTGTCCTATGCAGACCACATGAATAATTCAAACTTACTGACAAAGTGTGTGTACACATTTCACGTTTACTATCAGTGCAGGAGAATCTTGTCTGAACTTCAGGCACCAATGCCGCATGAAAAGAGCTGGAACCCATTCAACAATAGGATAAACATGAAAGTGTATGAGCGTCTCTGCAATGAATTCAATATAGATTTTAAGACCGACTTTAGGCAAAAGCAAGACAAAAACCATGGCATGGGAACACTATATTTATGGGGTGTCCACAGGAGGTATAATTTTGATTACTGGCCAGGTCATACATCTTTTTCTTCAAATGTGCAGGTACAGTTAGGATCAATAGAACAACAGCACCACAATGCATGGACTACTTTTATATTAGACACCGGCAAAGGTTTCACTGGATCAGGTGTTGAAAGGATCAATGAATCTATCCGAACATATGCGTGGTGCTTGCTAGGCTCGCAGGCACAGACACGATCAAACATACTGAGAACAAGCACAGGGTTTGGTGCACAGAAACAGTTGTTATCAAATTTAGAAGATGTCATAAACTCTGCAGTTGATCTGCCTTCCAGCATCAAAAGGTATCAAGACTCTCTCCGTTATGCAAGATCAAAAGTTGACTTTGCTGTTGGTAACGGCCTTTACATGTTACCTTCTGATCTCCAGCTGCAGATTGGAACAATAACAAATTATAACAATGAAATCATTATTGCTAGTGACACCCAGCCGCTTGGAAAGGGTGAAGAACTGAATTCAGAAATCAGAACGATGTTACAGCCATATCACAATGAACAGAAACAAAGCGTGACAAGTGAAGATCACGCTGCAGGTGAAGATCATTCTGTCACTAGTGATGATCAAGCTGTTAGTATTAGTGATGATCATGAATCGCAGAAGACTGCTCTAGTAATTGGTGGAGTGGGTGTAGGCTTACTTTTGCTTTATTCTCGTTAGCAGAACACCTGCAATTAAAACTATTAGAGTCCAGAGATGTTCAGCCATGAAACCAACAACTTTACCTGCAAAAGATAACAGCCAGCTAACAATTGAACCAATGATTCCTGGAAGTGCATCCAAAGCTTTTGCTGCTAGTTTCTTTAATAGTTCTGCAATGTGTTTGAGTTGTTTCTTTACCCATCCCGGATCAGATGGAGATGAAGGTGAAGGTGGAGGTGGAGGTGTGACAGTGCCACCTGTGAATGTTAACACTAATGTGCTTATTGCAAATCCTAACGCAGTTAATATACTAGCTATTGTGATTCCCTGCTCTCTGAAAAGCGTTCTAATTCTTTCAGCAAGAGTTGTGTCTTCGTAAAGGATTCTTTGAATTGTATTTTTTATTCTGCTGACCTGTGTTCTCAGTTGTTCTCTATTGTTACTTAGAACTTCTAACCTTATGGCTTTCTCCTCCTGCAAATCTTTTAAACGCTTAGAAATTCTGTTTTTTACTTCTTGTTCTAGGTTCAAATCATCAGCATCAGCAAGTTTTTGTTTCTCTTTGTTTATATCTTCATCCAGCTGACCTAGTTTTGACAGATTATTTGCTATTTCACCTCTGATGGTTTGTAGTGATTGATTAAGGGCTTCTATTTCTCTCATAGGTAATAGTTCATGTGGAGTCTTCAGTGAAGTTTCCTCAGAAAAAGAAGTCTCTATCTCTTGTATAAGTTGATCAGCCTCATCTGCAAGTTTATTAAGATCTTGCAATGGAACAGATTCTATTTGAGTAGCAGTTGGTAGTCCTAGTTCTGCTTGTTGAAGTAAGGAAACAACATGGGAAGCTGATGACCGTGTGCTAGGCACAATATCTAATTGCCTAAGTCGATTAGCAGTAAGTTTTTGTTTTAGTGAAACTTTTGATAGAAACTTAGCAGGATTAGATTTATATGTAAGTTGGACTTTTTCTCCTTTATCGCTAGTTGTATATAAATGATTTGCTTCCATTTTGAACTGGTTTGGATCTAAAACATCAGGTTCTTCTCCTAAACTTTTGTAGAAATCTCTAACTTTACCTTCCAGAAGTTCATGTCGTGCCACCTCATAATGCAGTGAATGATGGTAGGGAACCAAAGGGATTGCTTCGCTCATGTCGTCCGCTGGCTCAAATAAATCTTCAAATCCACCTTCTGCCATTTGTAACTTATTTTTTATTTTGAAAATAAAAAAAGATGGCACAATCGTTCGGTTCTGTTCTTGATCCTTACAGAAGGCTGAAAGAACCTCTCGGGGTAAAAGGAATAAGGCAAACAGTTATAGTTACAAATAATCCTTCTACTATTGATCAGAATGAAATACTTACTGTTAGGTTTCCTAATCTAGGTAAGAACGATGTTATTGTACCAGGCACTGTAAGACTATCATTCAAATTAGAATTAGA
This sequence comes from Littorina saxatilis, assembly GCF_037325665.1. Classification (NCBI taxonomy): domain Eukaryota; kingdom Metazoa; phylum Mollusca; class Gastropoda; order Littorinimorpha; family Littorinidae; genus Littorina; species Littorina saxatilis. The sequence goes on along the minus strand of NC_090255.1, from coordinate 12,543,170 downwards.
ATCTGGCTCAGATGAAAATAGGACTTTGGCTTATAATGTAGGAAGAGCAATTGTGAGGAAGATTACTGTCAAACTGGAAGGGCGGGAAGTGATGTCATTGAATAATGCAGATGTATTTTTAGTTTATGCAGATAATTGGTTGACTGACAATGAAAAGAAAAACAGAGTGTTTCAAGGGATTCAGTCAGACAATGGGATAAAAGTTAGAATAGGAGCAGGAGATAAAGCTGACAACAAAAAAGATAACGCTGTCAATGTTGCTTTTGGAAACAAATTTTGTATTCCACTTGACTTTGAACTCATAAATTCACATCCTCCCTTCTATCAAGGAGCATTGCGTGACAGGCTGTCATACGACCTGACTTTCAATAGTTATGATCGTGTTATGCTTTCACAAGACCCGGAAGCAAAGTATAAGGTGTCTGGAATTTCTTTAGAGTTTGATGTTGTAAACCATCCTGAACTGGCTAGACTTATAGAAAATCAGTACAGTTCTAAGCTGCCTATCTATTATGAAAGAGTGTTGAATCACAGTACACTTTCAAAAAGCCAGGCTGATCCAATCTGGAACATTAACTTGAATACACCAGCTAGGTCAATGAAGGGAATACTTATGTTGTTTGAGGAACCAAAAGATTCATATGAAAGGCAAATAGAAAAGTTTTACAATCCACTAATCAATAGAGTATATTGCACAATTGAAGGGCAGCCAAACCAAATATTTGCATCTGGCATGCTGCCATACCAACACTATGATGAAGCAAGAAAGTACTTTACTGGAGGAAGATTGAAAGACCCAACATCTGATCTTGTGGCTAAAGATCTACATTTACACGGTGTTGGCGTAGAAGATTTCTTGACAAATAAATATGCGTTATGGCTGGATCTCAGAACAACTGACGACAACAAACTGCATGGAAGTGGAAGGCGAATTGAAAACGGATCAGAAGGAATCACAATACAAATTGAAAAGGAAGTAGGGAGTAGTAGTAAATCAGTTAAGATCTACGTGTTTGTTGTGTCAGATGCGCAGTTAAACATCTCTGAAAGCAGATTACAGGATATTGTTTATTGAACGTGTTAAAATGAAGTATCTAGATTTTCTTCCAAAAGATCCACACTGTTCTTTGATTTGTGGGGCAACAGGTTGCGGCAAAACAAGATATGTTTTGGATTTATTACAGACTGTTTACATAAATCACTTTGAACACATAGTCATATTCTGTCCAACCATAAAGCATAACAGAACATACAAGGAGAGAAAATTCATATGGTCTGATCAAAATATATTTATTGTAAATCCTTCTGATCGTCTAAATGTTTGCTTGGAGCATTATTTCGATCTTTTTCAGAACACACCAACACTGTTTATTATTGATGACTGTGCAGCAGAACGTGACATTGTTAGAAAGAAAAGTGCACTAGCAAAGCTTGCATTCAGTGGACGACATGCATTAATATCAGTTTGGATATTAACACAAAAATACAATGCAGTTCTGAAAGACTTTAGAGAGCAACTCAAAACAATAACATTGTTCTATTCAAAGGACCGTGACAGTTTTGAAGAGTGTCTTCGAGAAAATGATGTCATTGAAAACAAACAGGAGAGAGAAAGAATAAAGAATAATCTGAAATCTTCTAAGCACTCGAAACTGGTTTTAAAAACTGATCAACCAGTTCAGTATGTATGTTTGTAGAAATCCTTGCTAAGTTCTTGTCAAGTTCTTACTCAAGTTCTTACCAAGTTCTTACACAAGTTCTTACTCAAGTTCTTACCAAGTTCTTACTCAAGTTCTTACTCAAGTTCTTGTCAAGTTCTTACTCAAGTTCTTGTCAAGTTCTTACTCAAGTTCTTGTCAAGTTCTTACTCAAGTTCTTGTCAAGTTCTTACTCAAGTTCTTGTTAAGTTCTTACTCAAGTTCTTGTCAAGTTCTTACTCAAGTTCTTGTCAAGTTCTTGTTAAGTTCCTACCTAAGTTCTTACTCAAGTTTAATTACTAGATTTTAATTTTATTCTGCATCAAAATAAAATGAACTGTGATGAATTGCTGATGCAGACTGCTACAGATATTGAAATCTGTGACAGTAGGACTATACCTGATAAAAAAGAAAGATTGTATTCACTTGCTGTTTGTGGAAAAACAAAACACTACCTTGGGCAGCAGTTAACTGTGGAAGAAGTACAACATCTTTCCTCAGAAGATATAGAAAAGTATCATGGACGGTATGAATCAGTGCTTGGTTCTAAGATGGTTAGAAGTATTGGACAGACTGTTATAGGTTTGTACACAAAGATTTTTGGACATTTTACACCTCTCGACTCGGAGGAAGACTTAACACATGATCTAACTCATGACCCTGTTGTTTCCAAGTCCCTCGAATCTCTTGCCTGTGGCCTGTATTATCGATTTGGTGCTTTATTAGTACCATTTGTTGCTGGATTAATTACTTTCAAACACATTAATTTTCAGAATAAAAAAGATGACAGATCAGTTGAAGCAGACAGTGGAGCAGACGAAAATACCAGAAGTGAACACAGTGACAAAGAAACCTGGTAGAGTAGAAGCAGGAAAAAAACTAGCCGAATGGAACAGACAAAAAAAGTTAAATCAAAAGGCAAAGCAGAACATTATGTCTGAGGTTGAGCAGACACCAAACATTCCTGAAGTGACTAAGGTCACACAAACTGATCAAGAATTAAAATCTTCATTTCTATCATACAGAAAAGTAGCTGTAGCAGCTGTTGTTGGAGGAGGTGGATACTTGCTTTACAAACTTTGGCAAGGCAAATATAAAGTGTCAGAAAAACCAAAATCAGAAACACCAAAACCAACAAACAAAGCAGTACAAACAATAAAAAAGCCCACAGTAGTACCTGCAGTGGATTCATTTCATATGGAATAATTTTAATATTTTAATTTTGATAACATAAAAATGAGTTCTGAAAAGACAATAGTTAATCTAGTTTATCACGCTGCAGTGATTGGAGGCTTGAGTGTAGGTTACACAATGCTGGGTAAAAGTCTCCTCAGAATGAAACCAGCCGACTTGGGAAAGTTAGACTTCGAAGACGGTGCTAAACTAATTGGTGTTGTGACAGCTTCCTTTGCAACAAAAGACTTCCTGGTGAAGCAAGGAATTATTCCAGAAAATATAAACATGTAAGACAATAAAATGGCTAGCTTGGTTATGATGGTGGGAGGTGCGATTGTAAATGCGCTTGCATTTTCTGGCAGCAACTATTTGTTTTCTAAACTGCAAAATGGTGAAGAGAGGGAAAGGCACAACAAAGCCATGGAACAACTGGAGAAAGCACAGGATGAATACGAGAAGAAACGAATTGCGCAGTTAGACTTTATGAATGATAAACTCAGGCAGCAAGGACATGCAAACAAAACCTTTGCCAATGTTGATGCAGCCATTCAAGAATACTATCTTGCAACTGGAAAGAAAATGAAGACAAGTGCTCCTCCAAAACTGGGTGACTTTTATCAGCCTTCAGAAGAGCAGAAGGTGGGCGAGATTGTTTTCATTGTTATTGGTATGGCTGTTGTTTACTTTATTGCGCGTGCTGTCAAATCTTAATATTCTGTCATTTAAAAAACCATGAGTGATGCTTTGTTATCTAAAATATATTATTCCCCAAAAGGATACTGGAAAGGAAGAACTGCTATTGACAAGCTCAGTGACGCAGCAGGTGTTTCTCAAGATATAGCAAAGAAATGGTTGTCAAAGCAGGCAGTTTGGCAGATCTATTTACCTGCACCAAGAAAAATTACACGACCACACTTTGTTAACATTAAACCGAATGACACTCATCAAATAGACCTGCTGTATTTACCGCATGACACAGTCAGAAGGAAGAAATATAAGTATGCACTGACTGTAGTTGATGTTGCAACAAGATACAAAGATGCTGAACCGTTGACAGAGAAAAGTGCTATAGCTACAGCTGTTGCCCTGCAAGAAATTTACAGACGTGGACCACTAAAGTATCCCAGAATGATTCAGTGCGATGATGGTAAGGAGTTTAAAGGAGCTGTCAACCAGCTTCTGTTAAAACATCATGTTACAGTGAAGAGAGGTATTCCAGGAAACCACAGGTCACAGGCTATTGTTGAGAGCTTTAACAAACAGTTGGCAGAAAAACTGTTTTCATATCAGTACCATCAGGAATTTTTGGACACAGAAAGTAAATTGCGTAACACTGAATGGGTCAAAAGATTACCATCAGTACTTAGAGCAATGAATCTGGAGGTATTTAAAGCTACAGGGTTAAGACCAGTTGATGCAATCAAACAGAAAACAATACCTGTTGCTCCAAAGTCAACAACACCAGTGGCATTACTACCTTTCAATCAGAAAGTCAGATATTTATATGCACCCGGTGAAGCTGAGGGTGACAGCAGGAAGCGTGCAACGGATCCAATCTGGAGTATTGACATTCATGAAATCAAGAGAGTAGTAGAGACAAATCCACCTATATATTACTTGAGAGAACCAGCACCGCAAAGAGCCTTTGTAAAAGAGGAATTACAATTAGTTCCACGTGGTACAAATGTTAAATGATTTTTTATTTCAGATTTTATAGTGTTAACAAAAATGGAAGCAACTTCATTTTTTTAATTTATATTTTTATTTTGAGTTATAAAATCAAACTCACAGCGATGGAAGACTCTGTATTAGAATCTTTATCGACAGTATTTGACACCGTTGAATTACAAGTAACGGATCCTCAAAATGTGCAGTCCAGTGTGCAAGACGCCATTGAACAAATTCCAAACAATTTGTTGATTGAACCTCCAGTAAAAGTGCAGATAGTCAGTTTAATAAAATACAAAACAGTCAGTGATGAGGTGCTAGAAGTTCATGTTTCAACCAGACAACTAGCACTTAATTCTATGGCAGAATTGAATGGAAACTGGGCAGATGAAATGATGAAACGGTTTGAGCAAGCTGCAGAGGATGCAAAGATGAAAGGATCCGGATGGTCAGAAGGTGAAATTCTAAAAATAGAATTGAAGCTAAGTAAATTTGCCCCCATCAGAGGTAGAAGTTACATACCTTTACCTCCTGCTCTTGTCAAAAAACGTGCTGTGCTGAACATAAAGAATGATGATGACAAATGTTTTATGTGGTGTGTTCTGGCAAGACTGTACAGTGTAAAGAAAAATGCAGAAAGAGTGTCTAACTATCATGCATACAGAAATAAACTAAACTTTACTGGTATTGAATTTCCTGTCAGCATTACAAGCATTGACAAATTTGAACAGCAAAACAAACCCATCACCGTAAATGTTTACACGTGGGATGAGGAAGATGAACTGAAACCAGTCAGAATATCAAAGAACTCACCAACGATTGGTGATTGTGATACTAACCATGTTGACATGTTACTAATGACTGATGGTGTAAAATATCATTACACTTTGATTCGTACAATGAGTAGACTGATGGCGAGCACAAGCAATCACAATAGTAAACAAGACTTTTGTAGGCGATGTCTCTTGCGTATTCCATCAATTCATGCAGCACTTATACACAAGCAACATTGTAAGAGCGTTGATGATGCGGTTGTGAAGTTAACAACACCACCGCCAGACAGCAAAGTGTATTTTAAGAATGTATGCAAACTACAGAAAAGTCCTTATGTTGTTTATGCTGACTTTGAATCTATCATTGTGCCATATGAAGGACCTTTACCAAAAGACCTACCTAAAACAGTAACTCTAAGTAATCATCAAGTCTGTTCATATGCATTTATTGTTGTTAGTTCAGATGGTAAACATTCTAAACCGCAATTGTACAGAGGACCTAATGCAGCAAAGAACTTCTTACAGCAAATGAACCAAGTGCGAAATGACTGCTCCAAACAACTGAATCTTTCAGACATTGTTATGAAACCTGAAGACCAAGAACAGTTTAACTCTACCACACAGTGTTGGATATGCGAACAAAGTCTAACACCAAACACAGACAATCCAATAGTAAGAGATCATGATCATGTAAGTGGGCAGTTCCGAGGAGCAGCACACAGCAAATGTAATCTACAATTAAAGTTTGATCCTAAGACTTGGAAGCTTCCAATCTTCTTCCATAACTTGCGCGGTTATGATTCACATCTGATCATGCAGGCAGTAACTGATGAATACAAAGCAAGATGCATTGCGCAGTCTTCAGAAAAGTACATGGCCTTTACTCTGAATAGTTTATACTTCTACGATTCTGCTCAACATCTGATGGGAACACTTGAGTCTTTATCTTCATCACTAACTGCTTTCCCAATCACATGTAAGTACTTTGACAGTGACTTAGTTAGAAAGGGAGTCTATCCATATGAATACATGGATTCGTGGGAGAGGTTTGATGAAGATGAGTTACCACCAAAGGATGCTTACTTCTCACGGCTGAAGGGTAAAGGTATAAGTGACGAAGACTATGAACACGCTAAGACTGCATGGAATAAATTAGGATGTAATACAATGGGTGATTATCATGATCAATATTTGTTGGCTGATGTTTGTTTACTTGCAGATATATTTGAGAATTACAGAAGAACATGTATGAAGCACTACAATCTAGATCCTTCACATTACATATCTGCACCAGGCATGAGCTGGGATGCATTTCTTAGATTTACAGGAGTAAAGATTGACTTGCTATCAGATCTACCTACACTTCAGATGATTGAAAATGGACTACGTGGAGGAATCAGTATGGCTTCACACAATTACTGCAAAGCCAACAACAAATACTTGGACGACTTTGATCCTATGAAACCTTCTAATTACATCATGTATCTAGATGCAAACAATTTGTATGGTTGGGCAATGTGTCAGACGCTTCCACTTCGGAACTTTAAGATCTATTCAGGACCATTTTCACAATGTGTTGTGCTGACAATATTAAAAGCAGGCCCAGACAGTCGAAAGGGATGGATACTAGAAGTTGACTTAGACTATCCACTATCACTTCATGATCTACATAATGATTATCCTTTAGCGGCTGAGAGGTTAAAAGTAAACCCAAGAGAACCTCCAAAGCTGGTGCCCAATCTGTTTCACAAAAAGAAGTATGTGTGTCACTACAGACTGTTACAGTTTTACATTAGACATGGATTAATTTTGAAGGCTGTTCATCGTATAATTTTATTTGATCAAGAACAGTTTATGAAACCTTACATCATGAAAAACACAGAACTGAGAACCAAAGCCGCTGATGCATCAGAGAAAGACTTTTTTAAACTGATGAACAACAGTTGCTTTGGTAAGACAATGGAAAACCCACACAAGAGAAAGGATGTTAGACTTGTTACAAGAGAAAATGAGGCCATCAAGCTGACATCCAAACCACAGTATCAAGACTTTAAATACTTTCATGAACAGCTGTATGGTATCTTAATGAAAAAACTTGTAGTCAAGCTTGACAAACCAGTATTCATAGGCTTTACTGTGCTAGAGTTGTCAAAACTGTTGATGCTTGAGTTTTTGTATGATTATTTGAAACCAAGATATCCCAAATCGAGAGTACTTTACACAGACACAGATTCATTCTTACTTGACATTCCAGCGGATGACATTTACAAAGATCTAGAAGCTGAAAGTCCTGCAGTAAAAGGAAAAGATTCTTTTTATGACACTTGCGACTACCCTAAAGAATCACCATTGCACTCAAATGTTAACAAGAAGGTTATTGGAAAGATGAAAGATGAAATGAATGGGAAGATAATTAAGGAGTATGTTGGATTGCGTGCAAAGATGTACAGTGTTGCAAGTGAGAAAGGGGTGGTTAAAAAAGCAAAGGGTGTAAGCAAACAGGTTGTAAAGTCGAGCATATCGCATGATAACTACAAGGAAGCACTGTTTCAGAAGCGAGTGTTTCACCATGACAACCCTAAGATCAGTTCCGCGCTTCATCAGATCAACACAACTATTGTAAACAAGAAATCTTTAGATGCTAATGACACAAAGCGCGTTTATTCATCACCAGAATATTCTTATGCAATTGGACACTGGAGAACAAACGCGACTCCAAATAGTCTGAGTGTGTAATAAGAATTTTTGTCAATCGGGAAAACCCGCTATGACAGCTTTGTTTTGACTGCAGCGGGGAAGAGAACGTTGCTTGTGAAAGGGGAGTGTTTGTGAAAGGGGAGAAGGCTTTGTTGAGTTTCAAAGCAGCCACCAAGTACACTTATCAAAAGCTTGAATCAAATAAACAAGTCAATTGAATAAGTTAACACTCGGCGGCCGCCCGAAGGCAGCCTTTGAAGCGAAGCGAAGCAGGGTGTTGACCTATTTTGGCGCAACTGGCAGTTGCGTGACCTGATTGCAGTGTTAGCTCTAACTCTTTTTTCCTACTCTTGTGATTGCTGTTGATGTATATTTGGAACCATTGACGTCACTTTCTCAGCCCAATCGCGAAGCAGGGTGTTGACCTATTTTGGCGCAACTGGCAGTTGCGTGACCTGATTGCAGTGTTAGCTCTAACTCTTTTTTCCTACTCTTGTGATTGCTGTTGATGTATATTTGGAACCATTGACGTCACTTTCTCAGCCCAATAAAGCCTGATATCCTCATTCTTTTCAAACATGGTTTTGAGTTCTTTTCTCATGTTGAAGACTTCATAAAAAGACATCCCAACTGTGCTGAATTTGGCTCTGTATGGAAATAGTAAACGGGCAATCTCCCTCAATCTCCGTGCATACGTAGAAGAAATTTTAACGTTTCTTTCCAACCAGCCATCCCAGGTCTCATTATGAATGCCTTGTTCTGCTTCATAAAACTTAAATGCGATTTCTAGAACCATTCCATATTGCAAATTGAAGCCCATTGAAGTTGCCTCCTGTCTTTGTATGTGTCTATATCCCTCAACTAACTTTTCAATGGCACTTGCTGATGATGTGATATCTTCCGGATTAAAAAAGAACACTTCCTTCCTAACTTTCATGCTTACATCAACAATTTTTGACTTTAAATATTCGTGGAGTTCATTGAACGTCATTGTTGTTTTGGTTTTCTTTGGTTTCCGTTTTGGGCGTGAAGGAAATTTAGGTAGTTTTCCACTCTGAGATGGCCCTTCATTTTTCATTTGCGATAATACTTCAACAAAATTGTTGAGGTAACTGAGGTGCTCTTCAATAGTTAAAAACTGCTCAGAATTCCATTCACTCAATGATTCCGGTATATCCATAGTTGGTGAATGTAAAATTAAAGTTGATGACTGTGTTGAAAAATCTAATAGATTTTGATGAGCAACTTGTGATTCAAGAATTTCTCTCTCTAATTCTTCAGAAATGCTATCTTGAGACATAAATATTTAGCAAATATAGTGACAGTAAAAACACTTCTCTCACAGAAAACACAACTGCACGGCAGGCGAGTCCGGAATGAAATGGCAAAATCACTAGGCTATGTTACTATCAACACCAAGTGGTGGGCGGACGTGACGTAACTGTTGCTATCACATAATTTAATCTTGTCTTGCCATTGGAGGAATATAGAGCAGGCCTGGCCTGGATCAAAACACACGCTGGCTGGTTTCCTTCCCAGATCAATACGGTAGTGTTGGGCTTGGCTACGAAGGGCAGATTGGATTAATATTTCAATGGAAACTAAATTTAGCGTTGTATGAGAGAAAGGGAGAATGTACGTTCTGGGTTACTGATTCCGACAGACCCGGCATTGGTTCAAAACAACCTTACTTTACTGTATTTTTTTTGTATGGATTTATGCAGTATTTTTCTGATTTTGTCGCATGTTTCATTTTAGTAAAAGTTTAGTCCAGAAGCCTATTTTGCGTTAATATTTAGGGTCTGTCGGAATCGGTGAGCCAGAACGTACATTCCCCCTTTCTCTGTTTGTCTTTCAAGAAATTGTGTGCTTGCTGACTTAGTGGCTAGATTTGAGCTTTTCTTCTTCTTCTTCTTCTTCTTCTT
>NC_090255.1:12523234-12530734 GCF_037325665.1 Littorina saxatilis | reverse complement strand
CACACACACACACACACACACACACACACACTAATTACGCACACATGTGAGTTAAGGGCCGGAGTCCAGAAACATGATGTAAAAGTTAAAGTTTTTGTAAGAACTTTAATTGTTCAGTTGTGTACTGCCATCATGCCGATGCGAATGACCAGGTGAGTAACAGGTGAAAACAAGTGAGAGCTGAGGGATGATATTTCCCTAGCCCCTGGAGAAGACATCGCGATTACTTGACTATGACAACAACAAATATCAGGAACAGTCCCAATACAGAAGTGATGTCTGCTGTGACAACATCAGTGCAGTATTTATACAATTTACAACGTCACGGCTCGGAGGTTGATGGAATGCAGTTACAGTCCACATGTAACAAAATACAATTCAGATTGCCGGTATTACGGGTAAGATCATGCAGATCAACGCTGCAGGTGAGCGGACACACAGACCGGGTTTGTTGGGGTTGGGGGCATGACGGTCACGTGAACCACGGTGCTCAAAGCAACCACTCTCATGTATACCATGAATGATAATCTGAAACATTTTGGCTTTCCTCTACAAACACGCACATCACTGATGCCGACTTCAGGCCCTGGCCTATTCACCTGAACATTTGAGAAGACTCTCATATGACATCCTCCAAGTTTGACACTGGCACAGTCATAACGATAATGATGAAAGATGACAGCAATTAAATTCAACACCAATCAACACTTTCTTCATCGCTTATTAAATTCATCATTTCTCCAGAAAAGGGAATAATTTATATACTAAAGAGGGTGATAGGGACCTCTTCAAGCTTCAAATTATGTGTGCCAGCCTCAACATGACCTATATATCCCGAAGCGAGATCTACGCGTAAAGCGGAGGTATTGTGGTGCAAAGACTGGGGTTTGTAGACACGAGTCAGTGGGAAGATCTTTGCCTTTGGTCCCACTGGCCTGCTGAAGACCGATCTAGTGCAAGATAACGATGAGGAAATTGTTGAAATTTACAGTGTGGCGACAGCAAGATGCGTTTAAGTCCCAATCAAAGACAAATGGAATAAACAACTGACCGGTATTGAGAAAGATGGCTTCATGGGGTAGATGACCACTGCAACAGATTGGTGTAGTAGAATGAACAACAACTGTATCAGTGTGGATTTCCTCAGACTTATTTTGAGCGCAAAAAGTCTCCACTTGATGTTACCAACTATACACAATACCAAAGTCGTCACAGAATGTTGGCACAACTCATTTTAAAACCGCCCTGATATGGCTCTTCGTGGTCGGCTGGGCGTTAAGCAAGCAAACAAACTCATTTTAAAACCGCCCTGATATGGCTCTTCGTGGTCGGCTGGGCGTTAAGCAAGCAAACAAACTCATTTTAAAACCGCCCTGATATGGCTCTTCGTGGTCGGCTGGGCGTTAAGCAAGCAAACAAACTCATTTTAAAACCGCCCGGATATGGCTCTTCGTGGTCGGCTGGGCGTTAAGCAAGCAAACATTTTAAACAGCTTTTCAGCAGACAGCCAAAACTGATTATTTCAAATATAGAGATAGTCTTTTTATTTGTACCGGATATGGATATAAAGATAAAATAATGTTAAATCATGTACTGTCCATCGTATTTATGAGAATATTTCTCATGATTTACTTAGTCTAAAGCACAACAACATCAAAATTGCCAAGAATCGATTTACGCCAAATGTTTAGAACGACGACAATATTGCATTAAAGCTAGCGAGATACACAGTCTTTTCCACACTGTGCTTCTGTTTGGGATTCTGACAGGAACCTCTATATATAGGCGTATATATAAAACGAGAGCTTGCATTGTGACAACCTTCATCATTTCCTTTGGACGTTACAACCGTTTTCGGTTTGAGAGAGCGCATGGATATCAGTGTTGGACCACAGGAGTTTCAGAGGAAGACGACAGAGACGCTGAGTGGACTAGAAGGCTTTGATGAGATCATGGATGACGTTACTCGGCGGACAAAGAACACAAGTCCTCTAGAAATCATGAAATCTGGCTTTGAACTGAACAGAGAGAAATATCAGTTCATGAAGTAACAAATTAAGTCACATTGTTTGGGGCACACAATCCACGCAGACTGTGTCATACCGGATCCTGACACGGTGACAGCCATCATGAACTCAGAACTATCAAAGGGTGTCACGAGACTGAGACATGCTTGGTGTGATTACAGTTTAGGTCCTAGCTGTCACAAGTGACCTGTCAACAACAACTCTCACATTATATTCTAGAGAACAAAACACACCGTTTAATTGCAATGGAGACTCCCATGTGCAACAAGATGCATTTGATCAAGTGAAGAAGCAGATCCGTAACCTATAACCTCTATTTATTCTACAGAGTCGAGCAACCTTCTATTGTCGTGCACACGTGTCTAGTTAAGGTCTGAGAGCCGTCCTGCTTCAGAAAGACAACAAGGGTTGTTGTTTTCAAATTACATTTAGCCCATGTACGTTGATCAGTCCAGAAAAGCTTTTCATGTGGCAAGATGTCAAACTATCTTGTTTGACTTGACTCATTTGAACGAACATCAAGCCTCTCGTACCATTGATCTAAACAGAATCTGAATGACGTACCACAAAGATGTCAGCGCATGCTTATAGGTATAATGCGTGTCGCTGCCCCGGTATGCAATGCAGGGCCGGACCCAGGGGGGGGGGGGGGGTTCCAGGGGTTCCGGAACCCCACCCCTGGAAAAAGCATGTACCTTGCTTTGAGTGGGTTGGTTTTTTTACTAGTTTTAGCACCAAAACAATGCTGCTCTTAACCCTCAAAACAAGGCCCAGAATGCACCAGATTGCACAGATTTTAACCGTTTTTCAAACATTTTCCGGGGGAGCATGCCCCCGGACCCCCCTAGTTCAGGCGCGCGCTTGTGGCTTCGCCACTTCGCTGATTTGCCCCCCCAAAAAAGGAGGAACCCCCCCCCCCCTTACAACTCATTTGGTCCGGCCCTGCAATGTTACAAGTTGTCAACACAGGTTGTTGCACTTGACTCATTGAACTGACGACAAGCCACTGGGTGTACTGCGTTTTCATGCCACACAAGTTATACGCAATGTTCCCGGGAAATCGCATGCACTGAGCAGCAGAAGCACAGGCGCACGAAGTTGTGATCTGATCTTGGCCGGTCAGCAGAGATTGCGTTTATTCCTCGTGAGTTGTGACAGGACAATGATCCTGAGTTAGCGGCAAAGTAGATGGATGGCCAAAACAGGTCAAACCTTCCGCAATCCACGCCACAATGACAGACCCTTTGGTTACCTTCTACGACAGATTGTTGTGCCCACCAGCCACATAAAACATCATCCACAAACTGCACACAACCAACCAGGATGAAAACAAATGACGTGGAAATGCTAAACAGAAAATCCTAGCACAACCAAGAAGAGAATCAGTCGTGATAACAACACTTCTCATCAGAAGAAAGCTGCACACGAACATGAGCTATTGGGATAGGTATAATTCCCTGCTAGACCTTGGTCACCAGGAGCTGATTTGTGCACAGCAAAGCATGTGCTCTCTAGTCCTAGTCATCACAGATTATTACGCCAGGTGGATTAAGATAAAGTCCGTGGAACACTACAATGTAATTGAAGTACAGATTCAGGAAGAAGCAGGAAATCAGGACGCATGCGCACATTCGCACCTCTGTCTGTCTGTCTGAGCGTGTTTCTGTGTGTGTGCTCATCTTTCTTTTTTCCGTCCACGTACAATTTGTGTTATTCTACATGTCGTCCTTGTCCAGTGTAAACCTTGGGACTCAATGTTTAGTATTGTCTAACGGCTAGGACAGTCATGCTGTTCTCTGGCAATCTGTATCGAATCCCGCTTCAAGCTCGTCTGCTCACAGTACCCTTGTGTTACCTGAGCGTATGCTTATTATAGTGAATATATTTTATTTTCTGAGTAGATCCGTTTGCTTGCCCTCAGGCACTGAGAGAGAGAGAGAGAGAGAGAGAGAGAGAGAGAGAGAGAGAGAGAGAGAGAGAGAGAGAGAGAGAATCAGAATCAGAATGTTTTATTCGCGGAAACAGTGGTTTTTAGCGAAAGGGTGTTGTGGGGTTGGGATGTCGACGTACAGAGCTTTCTGGATACCGAAACATGCACGATCGCGAAAAGATTCTCGCTACTGGAAGTCCGATAGCGAGTCAGTCTGTGCACACAGGTGTAGGGAGGTGCATGTCCGTCACACAGGGGTCTTTGTTCGTTAACCCCTTCACTGCCCACCCCGTATGTAATACGTGGTCATTTTCGGTTTGTCATACGCCCATAACCGTATCTCATACGTGGGATTTGTGTCACCAACATTTCAGGACATTTCTGAAAACTAAATGGAGGTAACCACTGTCCAAGTACTTGTAGGGGTTCTAAACACAGTTCTTTCCCATAGACCGTTCGGATAAGTTACTACCACGTGTTGAAAACTGTGTTACAAATTTAGAACCGACTACAGCATTCAGCCGCCATTTGCAATGTCGCCCGAAAGTCGGACCTCAACTCGTAGACCTGTTTTTAAGAGATACAGTGTTCTGGAAGCTCTACAAGAAGTGATTTATGGATTACCACACAGAAGAATACTTTTATGGGCTGTAATGTGAGTACCTGATGTTTGACACCAGTTTTAACAGTGTTTTATGTGGTTTTACGTGCTGCAATGTGTGTATGTGTAAGTCCGGAAACTGTAATTTTTGACAACAAGAAGAGCAAACGCTCGATCGAGTCACTTTCGCAGTTCTGAATATTATATGAGGCATCAGATGGACAGGAAGAAATTGCTATTCACAACACAATGAGTCACGTTCACATAAAATTTGAGCCCGGTCACTTTTATAGTTTCCGAGAAAAGCCCAACGTTAAGTTGTGTGTTGCCGAACAGAAAAGGCTAGTTATCTCCCTTGTTTTTCTGATAACGTTCGTAAAAGGCTACAGATGTAAATACTTTGATGTAAAGAATAATCCTACAAAGTTTCAATCACATCCGATGAACTTTGGCAAAGATATAAAATGTCTAATTTTTCCTTTGACGCTGACCTGTGACCTTGAAAAAGGTCAAAGGTCAACGAAACCATCGTTAAAGTGTAGAGGTCATTGGAGGTCACGACTAAACAAAATATGAGCCCGATCGCTTTGATAGTTTCCGAGAAAAGTCCAACGTTAAGGTGGTGTCTACGGACGGCCGGCCGGACGGCCGGCCGGACAGACTAACACTGACCGATTACATAGAGTCACTTTTTCTCAAGTGACTCAAAAATGGTCATTATATCAATTTTTACTATAACAATCACAAACAAAGTCCAATGATCATGTCATCCTATAATAGCCAAGGGTATAAGCAAAACACATGCCAAAGATCTCAATAAATAATCGAGCAGTGAACAGATTAGTGAACCTACCGAAGAAAGTGAAATTTTGCCCTGGCGCACAGCAATACCAAAATGCTGTTATACTGTGGCAGTGCCAGTGAAGAGGTTTTAACAGCTGTTAACAATGCAGGTCGAAGATCAGCCCAGGTACAGTCTCACGACTGCCGCCAAAAGATTCATGTCTCTGGTCGCCTGCCTTCTGTCTTCTGCGAAGTCGTCTTTGATCAGAGGTTTCGACCTCTTCAGACAGCGCGTTGACAAGTCTTCCAGTTCTGTAACCTCTGCTTTTTCCAATTTGATGTACCAATCAGTCACTTTCCTTTCTCTTATGTCGTATCTTAGCACGATGTCGTCCGATTCGCATACAAGCACGTTCTGTTCAAAACGTTTGTCGTGCACCGCGTGGTGTATGGACTGGTTACGGCGGATGTCCCTCAGCCTTCTCTGCTTCTTCGTATTTGTCACTCCACCTACTTGTTCGTAGATATCACCTAGGAAAAAGCCAGCCTGTTCTGCACTGTTCTCAAAAACACGTTCCTCTTTTGTACCCGAGTCCCCCTTCCGCAACGCCTTCCCCTTCCCCTCACTCATCTCTGATTCCACTGCACTTTCTTCCACCAAGTCAGTGTTTTTGTTTACATAGCACGCATGCATGTCAGCCAGTGACCCAGTTTCAAAGTCAGTCGCCCGCTCGGCGATATCTAATTCACGGTTTCCTCGTGCTGAATTGCTATAGTGGTGCAATGGTGACAGCGATAAAATGCTTGCTTGCTCATACTGTGTGTTACATCTGTCATATTTCTTGCCAACACTTTCCTTTCAGTCTGGCGTGGGAGAAAATAGGGGGGGGGGGGGGGTTGGGCGAAAAGGGGGACTTGCCTGTTGTTCCTGTTGTTGTTCCTGTTGTTTGGATCTTGTGTAGGCTTCGGCCCTCATCGCATCACGTCGTAACTGGCTTTGGGGCTTGCGACGAAACTGTTGGTTACTGGTTGAGTGAGCGGTAATGGCGGCTGTGCTGCTACTGGTCATTCGAAAAACAACGACTGTCTTGCTTCCTCCAGAGGCAACTTTCCAGGAAGTTAGCTGATTTTCGGCAAGCAGGGCCTCTATCATGGCTTTTACTGCGGTTGGAAGTCCAACAACAGACATTGTGGTGAAGTAATGAAGAATTTCAAGCTGGAGAGATCGCAGCAGTGAAACACAGAGAGAGAGAGAGAGAGAGAGAGAGAGAGAGAGAGAGAGAGAGAGAGAGAGAGAGAGAGAGAGAAAGAAAGAGAGAGGGATGGAACAGTTTAAAGGTACTGAACTTGTCAAATCCAGGTGCACGGAGCCCCTGGGGCTTTTAGTCATACCTCAGGCAGCTATCCGTTAGAAGAACTACCTAGTTTCATTGACTTGCACCCAAAGAGTCAAGAACTGCGATTTTTTTACGAATTAATTTTGTACTAGGACCCGGCTGGTCTTGACCTATTTTTGGATCTAAATTTAGATCAGGTGGATCACCACCTCATGCACAAAAACACACGTCACTAGCAAACTATGTCAGACATCATCATGAGTTTGTGTAAAACTGGAGGCCGGAATCACTCAGTTGAATCGAACTCCGACCAAACACCACGTAATAACTAGGTTAATTTATGCACTCGCGTGAACAAGAAACTGTCGAGCTTCACAGATGTCGTCGTTGGGTAGTTTTGGGTATGTTTTACTACCATAGGAGGATTTTTGAACTGTAAATGCACTCAGCTGCAACAAAAACGCAAAACGAAGGCTGTGAGCTGCACTGTGCCTTTAAGCTTTGTGACATCACCAAGTTGACAGCAGGATCAACCTTGGCACGGTCTTGTCCAAATGCGTATAGCCTAAAAACGTTCTCACAGCCTCTTTGGGTGTGTTCGATCAATATTCTAGCAATTCAATTTCCTGGTGTGTTTTTCTCCCCCAGTTCTTTTGTGAATTGTCTTTATTGTAATGCTCACTAATATGTTGAAGAGGCAAGCTGATTGCCTTTGAAGTGAGCGATGTTTTTTTCTTGTGTAAATTAGTTAAAATGCACAACCAGGGAAAACCAACCAGACAAAATGGATTATCTGTTTTGATTCTGTGGCATTCGGGCCTC
>NC_090255.1:12513234-12515734 GCF_037325665.1 Littorina saxatilis | reverse complement strand
TGTTTGGGTTGGATGTAAGAAGAGACATATTTTGTAGTTTTGTTATAATTTGCATACCCGAATAAGTTAAAGATAACACTTAGAACCTTGCTTTTACATGTAAGTGTTTACGAGATTGGCTTCGCTGGTATCGCTGGACGTCTGAGATCTTTCCTATATGAACATTGACTCATTTTGTTCAGAAGTGTTTTTAGAAGATTCAGGGCCGGACCCAGGGGGGGGTTCCAAGGGTTCCGGAACCCCACCCCTGGAAAAAGCATGTACCTTGCTTTGAGTGGTTTTTTATATTTAGTCAAGTTTTGACTAAATATTTTAACGTAGAGGGGGGAATCGAGACGAGGGTCGTGGTGTATGTGTGTGTGTGTGTGTGTGTGTGTGTGTGTGTGTGTGTGTGTGTGTGTGTGTGTGTGTGTGTGTGTGTGTGTGTGTGTGTGTGTGTGTCTGTCTGTGTGTGTGTAGAGCGATTCAGACTAAACTACTGGACCGATCTTTATGAAATTTGACATGAGAGTTCCTGGGTATGAAATCCCCGAACGTTTTTTTCATTTTTTTGATAAATGTCTTTGATGACGTCATATCCGGCTTTTCGTGAAAGTTGAGGCGGCACTGTCACGTCCTCATTTTTCAACCAAATTGGTTCAAATTTTGGTCAAGTAATCTTCGACGAAGCCCGGGGTTCGGTATTGCATTTCAGCTTGGTGGCTTAAAAATTAATTAATGACTTTGGTCATTAAAAATCGGAAAATTGTAAAAAAAAAAAAAAATTTATAAAACGATCCAAATTTACGTTTATCTTATTCTCCATCATTTGCTGATTCCAAAAACATATAAATATGTTATATTCGGATTAAAAACAAGCTCTGAAAATTAAATATATAAAAATTATTATCAAAATTAAATTGTCCAAATCAATTTAAAAACACTTTCATCTTATTCCTTGTCGGTTCCTGATTCCAAAAACATATAGATATGATATGTTTGGATTAAAAACACGCTCAGAAAGTTAAAACAAAGAGAAGTACAGAAAAGCGTGCTATCCTTCTTAGCGCAACTACTACCCCGCTCTTCTTGTCAATTTCACTGCCTTTGCCATGAGCGGTGGCCTGACGATGCAACGAGTAAAATGGCATTGCGTTCAGTTTCATTCTGTGAGTTCGACAGCTACTTGACTAAATATTGTATTTTCGCCTTACGCGACTTGTTTTTATACTAGTTTTAGCACCAAAACAATGCTGCTCTTAACCCTCAAAACAAGGCCCAGAATGCACCAGATTGCACAGATTTTAACCGTTTTTCAAACATTTTCCGGGGGAGCATGCCCCCGGACCCCCCTAGTTCGCGCGCCTGCTTTGCAGGCGCGCTTGTGGCTTCGCCACTCCGCTGATTTGCCCCCCCAAAAAAGGAGGAACCCCCCCCTTACAACTCATTTGGTCCGGCCCTGAAGATTAACTGATGAACATGTCTGACGATTGCATGAAGCTTTGCTTTCTTTAAATAGACATTGTGTGTTTAGCCATTCTGTGATGCTTTTGGCAGTCTTGCCTAGTTTTTTGTTAAAATCAATTAAATTGAATAGACACTGATTTGTCTTAAATAAGAATAAACAATAGATTTCAAATTGTTCGTTTTTGTTTTGTTTTTGTTTTTACCAACCATTACGTTTTTGATGAAAAATGAAAACCATCAATAACATTCAGGTCGTGCACGTAGCTAAGTCAGTAGCGTGTACAGCTAATTGAAAACCAGTTAATGGTCGTCAGCGTGGGTTTGATCTTCGGGTTCAGTCCCCAGAGTTATCTTTCTTTGCAGACTCCAGTGTGGCTGTCCGAATAATCCCGTTTGTACACATGCGTATGTTCAAGATTCGAAATTTGCAATAACATTCTCTGGGCTTGATATTCATCAAGACGCATAATCTCAAAAGTAAATACTCGTGCAATAAAGTCACTGCACGCCGATAATAATTTCGGTTGACCGAATTTCTTCATGGTTGGTGTAAATTAGTTTGAGCTTAATCATGAACAGTCCACCTTGAGGCACGTTTTTGGGTCACATTTTCTGACTTTTGTGCTCTTTCAAAAACAATTTTCAGAATCCGGGGATCGACTCAATAGTACGAGGTTTGACATTGAGCGGTAGCTTTACTTACCTGATTGCAACCCTCCTGACTTTTACCTTTTGGACTATTTGAATTTCTGAGTAAACAAAAGCACCCCTCTATTTGATCTACACAGTTGCCATTTAGCGGACTGGTAATGCGTTAGCTGAAATTAATGTGCATTAAATATGTGGGTATTCGGTCAACATGTGTTATTATCATTTTTATGGGTGGCATTTTTCACACACACACACACACACACACACACACACGCACGCACGCACGCACGCATCCACACACACACACACACACACACACACGCATGCATCCACACACACACACACACGCACACGCACGCATAGTCCACACCCCACACTCACACACACATGCACGCATCCACAC